>NW_028168033.1:0-206720 GCF_964194135.1 Talpa europaea | reverse complement strand
TTCGTGTTTTCCTAGTATTTCTTGTTCTTCCAGTACTTCTTGTTCTTCTTACAGTTCTACATCTCCTTCTTTTTCTTCTTCTTCTTATTCATCTCCTTCAGTTTATTAAGCATTTTCTGCTTTTTCTATTTCTTCTTCTTCTCTTTCTTCTGCTTCTTCTGCTTCTTCTTCTGTCATTTCTGCTTTTTCGTCTTATTCCACCATTATTTCAGGTTTTTAGGCTTATTCGGTTATTTTTGCCTTTTCGTCTTAGTCTTCTGTTACTTCTACTTTTAGGCTTATTCTTCTGTTTGTTCTTCTAGTTCTTCTTGTTCTTCTGGTAGTTCTACCTCTCCTTCTTCTTCATCATCTTCTGCTTCTTCTGAATTTTCTGCTTTTCAATTTCTGCTTCTTCTGCTTCTTCTTCAGCTTATTCTTCTGTATTTTCTGCTTTTTCGACTTATTCTTCTGTTTCAACTTCTTCTTCTTCTTGTGCTTTTAGGTCCCCCTTGTTCTTCTTGTACTTCTACATCTCCTTCTTATTCTTATACATCTTCTTCCTCTTCACCTTCTTCTGTTTCTTCTGCATTTTCTCCTTTTTCAATTACTTCTTCTTCTGCTGCTTCTTTTGGTTTTACTTCAGGGTCTTCTTCTGTTATATCTACTCTTTTGGCTTCTTCTTCTGTTATTCTGCTTTTTCGGCTTATTCTTCTGTTTTATCTGTTTTTTCAGCTCATTTTCTGTTATTTATGCTTGTTCGGCTTTTTCTTCTCTTTTTCTGCTTTTTCGGCTTCTTCCGTTATGTCTGCTTTTTCGGTTTGTTCCTCCGTTACTTCAGGTTTTTCGGCTAATTCTTCGGTTATTTCTGCTTTTCGGCTTATACTTCTGTTATTTCTACTTTTTCTGCTTATTCTGTATTTCTTTCTTTTCGTCTTATTCTTCTGTTTCTACTTCTTGTTCTTCTTGTTTTCCTAGTTCTTCTTGTTCTTCTAGTACTTCTTGTTCTTCTTATAGTTCTACATCTCCTTCTTTTTCTTCTTCTTCTTATTCATCTTCTGCAGTTTATTAAGCAGTTTCTGCTTTTTCTGTTTCTTCTTCTTCTCCTTCTTCTGCTTCTTCTTCTGCTTCTTCTTCTGCCATTTCTGCTTTTTCGTCTTATTCCACCATTATTTCATGTTTTTAGGCTTATTCGGTTATTTTTGCCTTTTCGTCTTAGTCTTCTGTTACTTCTACTTTTAGGCTTATTCTTCTGTTTGTTCTTCTAGTTCTTCTTGTTCTTCTGGTAGTTCTAGCTCTCCTTCTTCTTCATCATCTTCTGCTTCTTCTGAATTTTCTGCTTTTCAATTTCTGCTTCTTCTGCTTCTTCTTCAGCTTATTCTTCTGTATTTTCTGCTTTTACGACTTATTCTTCTGTTTCAACTTCTTCTTCTTCTTGTGCTTTTAGTTCCCCCTTGTTCTTCTTGTACTTCTACATCTCCTTCTTATTCTTATACATCTTCTTCCTCTTCACCTTCTTCTGTTTCTTCGCATTTTCTCCTTTTTCAATTACTTCTTCTTCTACTGCTTCTTTTGGTTTTACTTCAGGTTCTTCTTCTGTTATATCTGCTCTTTTGGCTTCTTCTGTTATTCTGCTTTCTCGGCTTATTCTTCTGTTTTATCTGTTTTTTCAGATCATTCTTCTGTTATTTATGCTTGTTCGGCTTTTTCTTCTCTTATGTCTGCTTTTTTCGCTTGTTCCTCTGTTATTTCAGGTTTTTCGGCTTATTCTTCATTTATTTCTGCTTTTCGGTTTATACTTCTGTTATTTCTACTTTTTCTGCTTATTCTGTTATTTCTTTCTTTTCTTCTCATTCTTCTGTTTCTACTTCTTGTTCTTCTTGTTTTCCTAGTTCTTCTTGTTCTTCTAGTACTTCTTGTTCTTCTTATAGTTCTACATCTCCTTCTTTTTCTTCTTCTTCTTATTCATCTTCTTCAGTTTATTAAGCATTTTCTGCTTTTTCTATTTCTTCTTCTTCTCCTTCTTCTGCTTCTTCTGCTTCTTCTTCTGTCATTTCTGCTTTTTCGTCTTATTCCACCATTATTTCAGGTTTTTAGGCTTATTCGGCTATTTTTGCCTTTTCGTCTTTAGTCTTCTGTTACTTCTACTTTTATGCTTATTCTTCTGTTTGTTCTTCTAGTTCTTCTTGTTCTTCTGGTAGTTCTACCTCTCCTTCTTCTTCATCCTCTTCTGCTTCTTCTGAATTTTCTGCTTTTCAATTTCTGCTTCTTCTGCTTTTTCTCAGCTTATTCTTCTGTATTTTCTGCTTTTTCGACTTATTCTTCTGTTTCAACTTCTTGTTCTTCTTGTTTTTTTAGGTCCCCCTTGTTCTTCTTGTACTTCTACATCTCCTTCTTATTCTTATACATCTTCTTCCTCTTCACCTTCTTCTGTTTCTTCTGCATTTTCTCCTTTTTCAATTACTTCTTCTTCTGCTGCTTCTTTTGGTTTTACTTCAGCTTCTTCTTCTGTGATATGTGCTCTTTTGGCTTCTTCTTCTGTTATTCTGCTTTTTCGGCTTATTCTTCTGTTTTATCTGTTTTTTCAGCTCATTCTTCTGTTATTTATGCTTGTTCGGCTTTTTCTTCTCTTATTTCTGCTTTTTCGGCTTCTTCTGTTATGTCTGCTTTTTCGGCTTGTTCCTCCGTTATTTCAGGTTTTTCGGCTTATTCTTCGGTTATTTCTGCTTTTCGGTTTATACTTCTGTTATTTCTACTTTTTCTGCTTATTCTGTTATTTCTTTCTTTTCGTCTTATTCTTCTGTTTCTACTTCGTGTTCTTCTTGTTTTCCTAGTTCTTCTTGTTCTTCTAGTACTTCTTGTTCTTCTTATAGTTCTACATCTCCTTCTTTTTCTTCTTCTTCTTATTCATCTTCTTCAGTTTATTAAGCATTTTCTGCTTTTTCTATTTCTTCCTCTTCTCCTTCTTCTGCTTCTTCTGCTTCTTCTTCTGTCATTTCTGCTTTTTCGTCTTATTCCACCATTATTTCAGGTTTTTAGGCTTATTCGGCTATTTTTGCCTTTTCGTCTTAGTCTTCTGATACTTCTACTTTTAGGCTTATTCTTCTGTTTGTTCTTCTAGTTCTTCTTGTTCTTCTGGTAGTTCTACCTCTCCTTCTTCTTCATCATCTTCTGCTTCTTCTGAATTTTCTGCTTTTCAATTTCTGCTTCTTCTGCATTTTCTCAGCTTATTCTTCTGTATTTTCTGCTTTTTCGACTTAATCTTCTGTTTCAACTTCTTGTTCTTCTTTTTCTTTTAGGTCCCCCTTGTTCTTCTTGTACTTCTACATCTCCTCCTTATTCTTATACATCTTCTTCCTCTTCACCTTCTTCTGTTTCTTCTGCATTTTCTCCTTTTTCAATTACTTCTTCTTCTGCTGCTTCTTTGGTTTTACTTCAGCTTCTTCTTCTGTTATATGTGCTCTTTTGGCTTCTTCTTCTGTTATTCTGCTTTTTCGGCTTATTCTTCTGTTTTATCAGTTTTTTCAGCTCATTCTTCTGTTATTTATGCTTGTTCGGCTTTTTCTTCTCTTATTTCTGCTTTTTCGGCTTCTTCTGTTATGTCTGCTTTTTCGGCTTGTTCCTCCGTTATTTCAGGTTTTTCGGCTTATTCTTCGGTTATTTCTGCTTTTCGGTTTATACTTCTGTTATTTCTACTTTTTCTGCTTATTCTGTTATTTCTTTCTTTTCGTCTTATTCTTCTGTTTCTACTTCTTGTTCTTCTTGTTTTCCTAGTTCTTCTTGTTCTTCTAGTACTTCTTCTTCTTCTTATAGTTCTACATCTCTTTCTTTTTCTTCTTCTTCTTATTCATCTTCTTCAGTTTATTAAGCATTTTCTGCTTTTTCTATTTCTTCTTCTTCTCCTTCTTCTGCTTCTTCTTCTGTCATTTCTGCTTTTTCGTCTTATTCCACCATTATTTCAGGTTTTTAGGCTTATTCGGCTATTTTTGCCTTTTCGTCTTAGCCTTCTGTTACTTCTACTTTTAGGCTTATTCTTCTGTTTGTTCTTCTAGTCCTTCTTGTTCTTCTGGTAGTTCTACCTCTCCTTCTTCTTCATCATCTTCTGCTTCTTCTGAATTTTCTGCTTTTCAATTTCTGCTTCTTCTGCTTTTTCTCAGCTTATTCTTCTGTATTTTCTGTTTTTTCGACTTATTCTTCTGTTTCAACTTCTTGTTCTTCTTGTTCTTTTAGGTCCCCCTTGTTCTTCTTGTACTTCTACATCTCCTTCTTCTTCTTCTTCTTCTTATACTTTTCCTTCCTCTTCACCTTCGACTGTTTCTTCTGCATTTTCTCCTTTTTCAATTACTTCTTCTTCTGCTTCTTTTGGTTTTACTTCAGCTTCTTCTTCTGTTATATCTGCTCTTTTGGTTTCTTCTTCTGTTATTCTTCTTTTTCGGCTTATTCTTCTGTTTTATCTGTTTTTCAGCTCATTCTTCTGTTATTTATACTTGTTCGGCTTTTTCTTCTCTTATTTCTGCTTTTACAGCTTCTTCTGTTATTTTATTTTTCGGCTTGTTCCTCCGTTATTTCAGGTTTTTCGGCTTATTCTTCGGTTATTTCTGCTTTTCGGTCTATACTTCTGTTATTTCTACTTTTTCTGCTTATTCTGTTATTTCTTTCTTTTCTTCTCATTCTTCTGTTTCTACTTCTTGTTCTTCTTGTTTTCCTAGTTCTTCTTGTTCTTCTAGTACTTCTTGTTCTTCTTATAGTTCTACATCTCCTTCTTTTTCTTCTTCTTCTTATTCATCTTCTTCAGTTTATTAAGCATTTTCTGCTTTTTCTATTTCTTCTTCTTCTCCTTCTTCTGCTTCTTCTGCTTCTTCTTCTGTCATTTCTGCTTTTTCGTCTTATTCCACCATTATTTCAGGTTTTTAGGCTTATTCGGCTATTTTTGCCTTTTCGTCTTTAGTCTTCTGTTACTTCTACTTTTATGCTTATTCTTCTGTTTGTTCTTCTAGTTCTTCTTGTTCTTCTGGTAGTTCTACCTCTCCTTCTTCTTCATCCTCTTCTGCTTCTTCTGAATTTTCTGCTTTTCAATTTCTGCTTCTTCTGCTTTTTCTCAGCTTATTCTTCTGTATTTTCTGCTTTTTCGACTTATTCTTCTGTTTCAACTTCTTGTTCTTCTTGTTTTTTTAGGTCCCCCTTGTTCTTCTTGTACTTCTACATCTCCTTCTTATTCTTATACATCTTCTTCCTCTTCACCTTCTTCTGTTTCTTCTGCATTTTCTCCTTTTTCAATTACTTCTTCTTCTGCTGCTTCTTTTGGTTTTACTTCAGCTTCTTCTTCTGTGATATGTGCTCTTTTGGCTTCTTCTTCTGTTATTCTGCTTTTTCGGCTTATTCTTCTGTTTTATCTGTTTTTTCAGCTCATTCTTCTGTTATTTATGCTTGTTCGGCTTTTTCTTCTCTTATTTCTGCTTTTTCGGCTTCTTCTGTTATGTCTGCTTTTTCGGCTTGTTCCTCCGTTATTTCAGGTTTTTCGGCTTATTCTTCGGTTATTTCTGCTTTTCGGTTTATACTTCTGTTATTTCTACTTTTTCTGCTTATTCTGTTATTTCTTTCTTTTCGTCTTATTCTTCTGTTTCTACTTCGTGTTCTTCTTGTTTTCCTAGTTCTTCTTGTTCTTCTAGTACTTCTTGTTCTTCTTATAGTTCTACATCTCCTTCTTTTTCTTCTTCTTCTTATTCATCTTCTTCAGTTTATTAAGCATTTTCTGCTTTTTCTATTTCTTCCTCTTCTCCTTCTTCTGCTTCTTCTGCTTCTTCTTCTGTCATTTCTGCTTTTTCGTCTTATTCCACCATTATTTCAGGTTTTTAGGCTTATTCGGCTATTTTTGCCTTTTCGTCTTAGTCTTCTGATACTTCTACTTTTAGGCTTATTCTTCTGTTTGTTCTTCTAGTTCTTCTTGTTCTTCTGGTAGTTCTACCTCTCCTTCTTCTTCATCATCTTCTGCTTCTTCTGAATTTTCTGCTTTTCAATTTCTGCTTCTTCTGCATTTTCTCAGCTTATTCTTCTGTATTTTCTGCTTTTTCGACTTAATCTTCTGTTTCAACTTCTTGTTCTTCTTGTTCTTTTAGGTCCCCCTTGTTCTTCTTGTACTTCTACATCTCCTCCTTATTCTTATACATCTTCTTCCTCTTCACCTTCTTCTGTTTCTTCTGCATTTTCTCCTTTTTCAATTACTTCTTCTTCTGCTGCTTCTTTGGTTTTACTTCAGCTTCTTCTTCTGTTATATGTGCTCTTTTGGCTTCTTCTTCTGTTATTCTGCTTTTTCGGCTTATTCTTCTGTTTTATCAGTTTTTTCAGCTCATTCTTCTGTTATTTATGCTTGTTCGGCTTTTTCTTCTCTTATTTCTGCTTTTTCGGCTTCTTCTGTTATGTCTGCTTTTTCGGCTTGTTCCTCCGTTATTTCAGGTTTTTCGGCTTATTCTTCGGTTATTTCTGCTTTTCGGTTTATACTTCTGTTATTTCTACTTTTTCTGCTTATTCTGTTATTTCTTTCTTTTCGTCTTATTCTTCTGTTTCTACTTCTTGTTCTTCTTGTTTTCCTAGTTCTTCTTGTTCTTCTAGTACTTCTTGTTCTTCTTATAGTTCTACATCTCTTTCTTTTTCTTCTTCTTCTTATTCATCTTCTTCAGTTTATTAAGCATTTTCTGCTTTTTCTATTTCTTCTTCTTCTCCTTCTTCTGCTTCTTCTGCTTCTTCTTCTGTCATTTCTGCTTTTTCGTCTTATTCCACCATTATTTCAGGTTTTTAGGCTTATTCGGCTATTTTTGCCTTTTCGTCTTAGCCTTCTGTTACTTCTACTTTTAGGCTTATTCTTCTGTTTGTTCTTCTAGTCCTTCTTGTTCTTCTGGTAGTTCTACCTCTCCTTCTTCTTCATCATCTTCTGCTTCTTCTGAATTTTCTGCTTTTCAATTTCTGCTTCTTCTGCTTTTTCTCAGCTTATTCTTCTGTATTTTCTGTTTTTTCGACTTATTCTTCTGTTTCAACTTCTTGTTCTTCTTGTTCTTTTAGGTCCCCCTTGTTCTTCTTGTACTTCTACATCTCCTTCTTCTTCTTCTTCTTCTTATACTTTTCCTTCCTCTTCACCTTCGACTGTTTCTTCTGCATTTTCTCCTTTTCCAATTACTTCTTCTTCTGCTTCTTTTGGTTTTACTTCAGCTTCTTCTTCTGTTATATCTGCTCTTTTGATTTCTTCTTCTGTTATTCTTCTTTTTCGGCTTATTCTTCTGTTTTATCTGTTTTTCAGCTCATTCTTCTGTTATTTATACTTGTTCGGCTTTTTCTTCTCTTATTTCTGCTTTTACAGCTTCTTCTGTTATTTTATTTTTCGGCTTGTTCCTCCGTTATTTCAGGTTTTTCGGCTTATTCTTCGGTTATTTCTGCTTTTCGGTCTATACTTCTGTTATTTCTACTTTTTCTGCTTATTCTGTTATTTCTTTCTTTTCGTCTTATTCTTCTGTTTCTACTTCTTGTTCTTCTTGTTTTCCTAGTTCTTCTTGTTCTTCTAGTACTTCTTGTTCTTCTTATAGTTCTACATCTCCTTCTTTTTCTTCTTCTTCTTATTCATCTTCTTCAGTTTATTAAGCATTTTCTGCTTTTTCTATTTCTTCTTCTTCTCCTTCTTCTGCTTCTTCTGCTTCTTCTTCTGTCATTTCTGCTTTTTCGTCTTATTCCCCCATTATTTCAGGTTTTTAGGCTTATTCGGCTATTTTTGCCTTTTCGTCTTAGTCTTCTGTTACTTCTACTTTTAGGCTTATTCTTCTGTTTGTTCTTCTAGTTCTTCTTGTTCTTCTGGTAGTTCTACCTCTCCTTCTTCTTCATCATCTTCTGCTTCTTCTCAATTTTCTGCTTTTCAATTTCTGCTTCTTCTGCTTTTTCTCAGCTTATTCTTCTGTATTTTCTGCTTTTTCGACTTATTCTTCTGTTTCAACTTCTTGTTCTTCTTGTTCTTTTAGGTCCCCCTTGTTCTTCTTGTACTTCTACATCTCCTTCTTATTCTTATACATCTTCTTCCTCTTCACCTTCTTCTGTTTCTTCTGCATTTTCTCCTTTTTCAATTACTTCTTCTTCTGCTGCTTCTTTTGGTTTTACTTCAGCTTCTTCTTCTGTGATATGTGCTCTTTTGGCTTCTTCTTCTGTTATTCTGCTTTTTCGGCTTATTCTTCTGTTTTATCTGTTTTTTCAGCTCATTCTTCTGTTATTTATGCTTGTTCGGCTTTTTCTTCTCTTATTTCTGCTTTTTCGGCTTCTTCTGTTATGTCTGCTTTTTCGGCTTGTTCCTCCGTTATTTCAGGTTTTTCGGCTTATTCTTCGGTTATTTCTGCTTTTCGGTTTATACTTCTGTTATTTCTACTTTTTCTGCTTATTCTGTTATTTCTTTCTTTTCGTCTTATTCTTCTGTTTCTACTTCTTGTTCTTCTTGTTTTCCTAGTTCTTCTTGTTCTTCTAGTACTTCTTGTTCTTCTTATAGTTCTACATCTCCTTCTTTTTCTTCTTCTTCTTATTCATCTTCTTCAGTTTATTAAGCATTTTCTGCTTTTTCAATTTCTTCTTCTTCTCCTTCTTCTGCTTCTTCTGCTTCTTCTTCTGTCATTTCTGCTTTTTCGTCTTATTCCCCCATTATTTCAGGTTTTTAGGCTTATTCGGCTATTTTTGCCTTTTGGTCTTAGTCTTCTGTTACTTCTACTTTCAGGCTTATTCTTCTGTTTGTTCTTCTAGTTCTTCTTGTTCTTCTGGTAGTTCTACCTCTCCTTCTTCTTCATCATCTTCTGCTTCTTCTGAATTTTCTGCTTTTCAATTTCTGCTTCTTCTGCTTTTTCTCAGCTTATTCTTCTGTATTTTCTGCTTTTTCGACTTATTCTTCTGTTTCAACTTCTTGTTCTTCTTGTTCTTTTAGGTCCCCCTTGTTCTTCTTGTACTTCTACATCTCCTTCTTATTCTTATACATCTTCTTCCTCTTCACCTTCTTCTGTTTCTTCTGCATTTTCTCCTTTTTCAATTACTTCTTCTTCTGCTGCTTCTTTTGGTTTTACTTCAGCTTCTTCTTCTGTGATATGTGCTCTTTTGGCTTCTTCTTCTGTTATTCTGCTTTTTCGGCTTATTCTTCTGTTTTATCTGTTTTTTCAGCTCATTCTTCTGTTATTTATGCTTGTTCGGCTTTTTCTTCTCTTATTTCTGCTTTTTCGGCTTCTTCTGTTATGTCTGCTTTTTCGGCTTGTTCCTCCGTTATTTCAGGTTTTTCGGCTTATTCTTCGGTTATTTCTGCTTTTCGGTTTATACTTCTGTTATTTCTACTTTTTCTGCTTATTCTGTTATTTCTTTCTTTTCGTCTTATTCTTCTGTTTCTACTTCTTGTTCTTCTTGTTTTCCTAGTTCTTCTTGTTCTTCTAGTACTTCTTGTTCTTCTTATAGTTCTACATCTCCTTCTTTTTCTTCTTCTTCTTATTCATCTTCTTCAGTTTATTAAGCATTTTCTGCTTTTTCTATTTCTTCTTCTTCTCCTTCTTCTGCTTCTTCTTCTGTCATTTCTGCTTTTTCGTCTTATTCCCCCATTATTTCAGGTTTTTAGGCTTATTCGGCTATTTTTGCCTTTTCGTCTTAGTCTTCTGTTACTTCTACTTTTAGGCTTATTCTTCTGTTTGTTCTTCTAGTTCTTCTTGTTCTTCTGGTAGTTCTACCTCTCCTTCTTCTTCATCATCTTCTGCTTCTTCTCAATTTTCTGCTTTTCAATTTCTGCTTCTTCTGCTTTTTCTCAGCTTATTCTTCTGTATTTTCTGCTTTTTCGACTTATTCTTCTGTTTCAACTTCTTGTTCTTCTTGTTCTTTTAGGTCCCCCTTGTTCTTCTTGTACTTCTACATCTCCTTCTTATTCTTATACATCTTCTTCCTCTTCACCTTCTTCTGTTTCTTCTGCATTTTCTCCTTTTTCAATTACTTTTTCTTCTGCTGCTTCTTTGGTTTTACTTCAGCTTCTTCTTCTGTTCTATGTGCTCTTTTGGCTTCTTCTTCTGTTATTCTGCTTTTTCGGCTTATTCTTCTGTTTTATCAGTTTTTTCAGCTCATTCTTCTGTTATTTATGCTTGTTCGGCTTTTTCTTCTCTTATTTCTGCTTTTTCGGCTTCTTCTGTTATGTCTGCTTTTTCGGCTTGTTCCTCCATTATTTCAGGTTTTTCAGCTTATTCTTCGGTTATTTCTGCCTTTCGGTTTATACTTCTGTTATTTCTACTTTTTCTGCTTATTCTGTTATTTCTTTCTTTTCGTCTTATTCTTCTGTTTCTACTTCTTTTTCTTCTTGTTTTCCTAGTTCTACTTGTTCTTCTAGTACTTCTTGTTCTTCTTATAGTTCTACATCTTCTTTTTCTTCTTCTTCTTATTCATCTTCTTCAGTTTATTAAGCATTTTCTGCTTTTTCAATTTCTTCTTCTTCTCCTTCTTCTGCTTCTTCTGCTTCTTCTTCTGTCATTTCTGCTTTTTCGTCTTATTCCACCATTATTTCAGGTTTTTAGGCTTATTCGGCTATTTTTGCCTTTTCGTCTTAGTCTTCTGTTACTTCTACTTTTAGGCTTATTCTTCTGTTTGTTCTTCTAGTTCTTCTTGTTCTTCTGGTAGTTCTACCTCTCCTTCTTCTTCATCATCTTCTGCTTCTTCTCAATTTTCTGCTTTTCAATTTCTGCGTCTTCTGCTATTTCTCAGCTTATTCTTCTGTATTTTCTGCTTTTTCGACTTATTCTTCTGTTTCAACTTCTTGTTCTTCTTGTTCTTTTAGGTCCCCCTTGTTCTTCTTGTACTTCTACATCTCCTTCTTATTCTTATACATCTTCTTCCTCTTCACCTTCTTCTGTTTCTTCTGCATTTTCTCCTTTTTCAATTACTTCTTCTTCTGCTGCTTCTTTTGGTTTAACTTCAGCTTCTTCTTCTGTTATATGTGCTCTTTTGGCTTCTTCTTCTGTTATTCTGCTTTTTCGGCTTATTCTTCTGTTTTATCTGTTTTTTCAGCTCATTTTTCTGTTATTATGCTTGTTCGGCTTTTTCTTCTCTTATTTCTGCTTTTTCGGCTTCTTCTGTTATGTCTGCTTTTTCGGCTTGTTCCTCCGTTATTTCAGGTTTTTCGGCTTATTCTTCGGTTATTTCTGCTTTTCGGTTTATACTTCTGTTATTTCTACTTTTTCTGCTTATTCTGTTATTTCTTTCTTTTCGTCTTATTCTTCTGTTTCTACTTCTTGTTCTTCTTGTTTTCCTAGTTCTTCTTGTTCTTCTAGTACTTCTTGTTCTTCTTATAGTTCTACATCTCTTTCTTTTTCTTCTTCTTCTTATTCATCTTCTTCAGTTTATTAAGCATTTTCTGCTTTTTCTATTTCTTCTTCTTCTCCTTCTTCTGCTTCTTCTGCTTCTTCTTCTGTCATTTCTGCTTTTTCGTCTTATTCCCCCATTATTTCAGGTTTTTAGGCTTATTCGGCTATTTTTGCCTTTTCGTCTTAGCCTTCTGTTACTTCTACTTTTAGGCTTATTCTTCTGTTTGTTCTTCTAGTCCTTCTTGTTCTTCTGGTAGTTCTACCTCTCCTTCTTCTTCATCATCTTCTGCTTCTTCTGAATTTTCTGCTTTTCAATTTCTGCTTCTTCTGCTTTTTCTCAGCTTATTCTTCTGTATTTTCTGCTTTTTCGACTGATTCTTCTGTTTCAACTTCTTGTTCTTCTTGTTCTTTTAGGTCCCCCTTGTTTTTCTTGTACTTCTACATCTCCTTCTTCTTCTTCTTCTTATACTTCTCCTTCCTCTTCACCTTCGACTGTTTCTTCTGCATTTTCTCCTTTTTCAATTACTTCTTCTTCTGCTTCTTTTGGTTTTACTTCAGCTTCTTCTTCTGTTATATCTGCTCTTTTGGCTTCTTCTTCTGTAATTCTGCTTTTTCGGCTTATTCTTCTGTTTTATCTGTTTTTTCAGCTCATTCTTCTGTTATTTATACTTGTTCGGCTTTTTCGTCTCTTATTTCGGCTTTTACAGCTGCTTCTGTTATTTCTTCTTTTTCGGCTTGTTCGTCCGTTATTTCAGGTTTTTCGGCTTATTCTTCGGTTATTCCTGCTTTTTGGCTTATACTTCTGTTATTTCTACTTTTTCTGCTTATTCTGTTATTTCTTTCTTTTCGTCTTATTCTTCTGTTTCTACTTCTTGTTCTTCGTGTTTTCCTAGTATTTCTTGTTCTTCCAGTACTTCTTGTTCTTCTTACAGTTCTACATCTCCTTCTTTTTCTTCTTCCTCTTATTCATCTTCTTTAGTTTATTAAGCATTTTCTGCTTTATCTATTTCTTCTTCTTCTCCTTCTTCTGCTTCTTCTTCTGTCATTTCTGCTTTTTCGTCTTATTCCACCATTATTTCAGGTTTTTAGGCTTATTTGGCTATTTTTGCCTTTTCTTCTTAGTCTTCTGTTACTTCTACTTTTAGGCTTATTCTTCTGTTTGTTCTTCTAGTTCTTCTTGTTCTTCTGGTAGTTCTACCTCTCCTTCTTCTTCATCATCTTCTGCTTCTTCTGAATTTTCTGCTTTTCAATTTCTGCTTCTTCTGCTTCTTCTTCAGTTTATTCTTCTGTATTTTCTGCTTTTTCGTCTTATTCTTCTGTTTCAACTTCTTGTTCTTCTTGTTCTTTTTGTTCACCCTTGTTCTTCTTGTACTTCA
This sequence comes from Talpa europaea, assembly GCF_964194135.1. Classification (NCBI taxonomy): domain Eukaryota; kingdom Metazoa; phylum Chordata; class Mammalia; order Eulipotyphla; family Talpidae; genus Talpa; species Talpa europaea. Next base: position 194,032 of record NW_028168033.1, on the reverse strand, counting down.
ACATCTCCTTCTTCTTCTTCTTCTTATACTTCTCCTTCCTCTTCACCTTCGACTGTTTCTTCTGCATTTTCTTTTTTTTCAATTACTTCTTCTTCTGCTTCTTTTGGTTTTACTTCAGCTTCTTCTTCTGTTATATCTGCTCTTTTGGCTTCTTCTTCTGTAATTCTGCTTTTTCGGCTTATTCTTCTGTTTTATCTGTTTTTTCAGCTCATTCTTCTGTTATTTATACTTGTTCGGCTTTTTCGTCTCTTATTTCGGCTTTTACAGCTGCTTCTGTTATTTCTTCTTTTTCGGCTTGTTCGTCCGTTATTTCAGGTTTTTCGGCTTATTCTTTGGTTATTCCTGCTTTTTGGCTTATACTTCTGTTATTTCTACTTTTTCTGCTTATTCTGTTATTTCTTTCTTTTCGTCTTATTCTTCTGTTTCTACTTCTTGTTCTTCGTGTTTTCCTAGTATTTCTTGTTCTTCCAGTACTTCTTGTTCTTCTTATAGTTCTACATCTCCTTCTTTTTCTTCTTCCTCTTATTTATCTTCTTTAGTTTATTAAGCATTTTCTGCTTTATCTATTTCTTCTTCTTCTCCTTCTTCTGCTTCTTCTGCTTCTTCTTCTGTCATTTCTGCTTTTTCGTCTTATTCCACCATTATTTCAGGTTTTTGGCTTATTCGGCTATTTTTGTCTTTTCGTCTTAGTCTTCTGTTACTTCTACTTTTAGGCTTATTCTTCTGTTTGTTCTTCTAGTTCTTCTTGTTCTTCTGGTAGTTCTACCTCTCCTTCTTCTTCATCATCTTCTGCTTCTTCTGAATTTTCTGCTTTTCAATTTCTGCTTCTTCTGCTTCTTCTTCAGTTTATTCTTCTGTATTTTCTGCTTTTTCGTCTTATTCTTCTGTTTCAACTTCTTCTTCTTCTTGTTCTGTTAGTTCACCCTTGATCTTCTTGTACTTCTACATCTCCTTCTTCTTCTTCTTCTTATACTTCTCCTTCCTCTTCACCTTCGACTGTTTCTTCTGCATTTTCTCCTTTTTCAATTACTTCTTCTGCTTCTTTTGGTTTTACTTCAGCTTCTTCTTCTGTTATATCTGCTCTTTTGGTTTCTTCTTCTGTTATTCTGCTTTTTCGGCTTATTCTTCTGTTTTATATGTTTTTTCAGCTCATTCTTCTGTTATTTATGCTTGTTCGGCTTTTTCTTATCCCATTTCTGCTTTTTCGGCTTATTCTTTAATTTCTGCTTTTTCGGCTTATTTCTCCGTTATTTCAGGTTTTTTGGCTTATTCTTCGGTTATTTCTGCTTTTCGGCTTATACTTCTGATATTTCTACTTTTTCTGCTTATTCTGTTATTTCTTTCTTTTCGTCTTATTCTTCTGTTTCTACTTCTTGTTCTTCTTATTTTCCTAGTTCTTCTTGTTCTTCTAGTACTTCTTGTTCTTAGTATAGTTCTACATCTCCTTCTTTTTCTTCTTCTTCTTATTCATCTTCTTCAGTTTATTAAGCATTTTCTGCTTTTTCTATTTCTTCTTCTTCTCCTTCTTCTGCATCTTCTGCTTCTTCTTCTGTCATTTCTGCTTTTTCGTCTTATTCCACCATTATTTCAGGTTTTTAGGCTTATTCGGTTATTTTTGCCTTTTCGTCTTAGTCTTCTGTTACTTCTACTTTTAGGCTTATTCTTCTGTTTGTTCTTCTAGTTCTTCTTGTTCTTCTGGTAGTTCTACCTCTCCTTCTTCTTCATCATCTTCTGCTTCTTCTGAATTTTCTGCTTTTCAATTTCTGCTTCTTCTGCTTCTTCTTCAGTTTATTCTTCTGTATTTTCTGCTTTTTCGTCTTATTCTTCTGTTTCAACTTCTTCTTCTTCTTGTTCTGTTAGTTCACCCTTGATCTTCTTGTACTTCTACATCTCCTTCTTCTTCTTCTTCTTATACTTCTCCTTCCTCTTCACCTTCGACTGTTTCTTCTGCATTTTCTCCTTTTTCAATTACTTCTTCTGCTTCTTTTGGTTTTACTTCAGCTTCTACTTCTGTTATATCTGCTCTTTTGGTTTCTTCTTCTGTTATTCTGCTTTTTCGGCTTATTCTTCTGTTTTATCTGTTTTTTCAGCTCATTCTTCTGTTATTTAAGCTTGTTCGGTTTTTTCTTATCCCATTTCTGCTTTTTCGGCTTATTCTTTAATTTCTGCTTTTTCGGCTTATTTCTCCGTTATTTCAGGTTTTTCGCCTTATTCTTCGGTTATTTCTGCTTTTCGGCTTATACTTCTGATATTTCTACTTTTTCTGCTTATTCTGTTATTTCTTTCTTTTCGTCTTATTCTTCTGTTTCTACTTCTTGTTCTTCTTATTTTCCTAGTTCTTCTTGTTCTTCTATTACTTCTTGTTCTTAGTATAGTTCTACATCTCCTTCTTTTTCTTCTTCTTATTCATCTTCTTCAGTTTATTAAGCATTTTCTGCTTTTTCTATTTCTTCTTCTTCTCCTTCTTCTGCATCTTCTGCTTCTTCTTCTGTCATTTCTGCTTTTTCGTCTTATTCCACCATAATTTCAGGTTTTTAGGCTTATTCGGTTATTTTTGCCTTTTCGTCTTAGTCTTCTGTTACTTCTACTTTTAGGCTTATTCTTCTGTTTGTTCTTCTAGTTCTTCTTGTTCTTCTGGTAGTTCTACCTCTCCTTCTTCTTCATCATCTTCTGCTTCTTCTGAATTTTCTGCTTTTCAATTTCTGCTTCTTCTTCAGCTTATTCTTCTGTATTTTCTGCTTTTTCGTCTTATTCCATCATTTTTTCAGGTTTTTAGCCTTATTCGGTTATTTTTGCCTGTTCGTCTTAGTCTTCTGTTACTTCTACTTTTAGGCTTATTCTTCTGTTTGTTCTTCTAGTTCTTCTTGTTCTTCTGGTAGTTCTACATCTCCTTCTTTTTCATCATCTTCTGCTTCTTCTGAATTTTCTGCTTTTCAATTTCTGCTTCTTCTGCTTCTTCTTCAGTTTATTCTTCTGTATTTTCTGCTTTTTCGTCTTATTCTTCTGTTTCAACTTCTTCTTCTTCTTGTTCTTTTAGTTCACCCTTGTTCTTCTTGTACTTCTACATCTCCTTCTTCTTCTTCTTCTTATACTTCTCCTTCCTCTTCACCTTCGACTGTTTCTTCTGCATTTTCTCCTTTTTCAATTACTTCTTCTTCTGCTTCTTTTGGTTTTACTTCAGCTTCTTCTTCTGTTATATCTGCTCTTTTGTTTTCTTCTTCTGTTATTCTGCTTTTTCGGCTTATTCTTCTGTTTTATCTGTTTTTTCAGATCTTTCTTCTGTTATTTATACTTGTTCGGCTTTTTCTTCTCTTATTTCTGCTTTTACAGCTTCTTCTGTTATTTCTTCTTTTTCGGCTTGTTCCTCCGTTATTTCAGGTTTTTCGGCTTATTCTTCGGTTATTCCTGCTTTTTGGCTTATACTTCTGTTATTTCTACTTTTTCTGCTTATTCTGTTATTTCTTTCTTTTCGTCTTATTCTTCTGTTTCTACTTCTTGTTCTTCTTGGTTTCCTAGTTCTTCTTGATCTTCTAGTACTTCTTGTTCTTCTTATAGTTCTACATCTCCTTCTTTTTCTTCTTCTTCTTATTCATCTTCTTCAGTTTATTAAGCATTTTCTGCTTTTTCTATTCTTCCTCTTCTCCTTCTTCTGCTTCTTCTGCTTCTTCTTCTGTCATTTCTGCTTTTTCGTCTTATTCCACCATTATTTCAGGTTTCTAGGCTTATTCGGCTATTTTTGCCTTTTCGTCTTAGTCTTCTGTTACTTCTACTTTTAGGCTTATTCTTCTGTTTGTTCTTCTAGTTCTTCTTGTTCTTCTGGTAGTTCTACCTCTCCTTCTTCTTCATCATCTTCTGCTTCTCTGAATTTTCTGCTTTTCAATTTCTGCTTCTTCTGCTTTTTCTCAGCTTATTCTTCTGTATTTTCTGCTTTTTCGACTTATTCTTCTGTTTCAACTTCTTGTTCTTCTTGTTCTTTTAGGTCCCCCTTGTTCTTCTTGTACTTCTACATCTCCTTCTTATTCTTATACATCTTCTTCCTCTTCACCTTCTTCTGTTTCTTCTGCATTTTCTCCTTTTTCAATTACTTCTTCTTCTGCTGCTTCTTTTGGTTTTACTTCAGCTTCTTCTTCTGTTATATGTGCTCTTTTGGCTTCTTCTTCTGTTATTCTTCTTTTTCGGCTTATTCTTCTGTTTTATCTGTTTTTCAGCTCATTCTTCTGTTATTTATACTTGTTCGGCTTTTTCTTCTCTTATTTCTGCTTTTACAGCTTCTTCTGTTATTTTCTTTTTCGGCTTGTTCCTCCGTTATTTCAGGTTTTTCGGGTTATTCTTCGGTTATTTCTGCTTTTCGGTTTATACTTCTGTTATTTCTACTTTTTCTGCTTATTCTGTTATTTCTTTCTTTTCGTCTTATTCTTCTGTTTCTACTTCTTGTTCTTCTTGTTTTCCTAGTTCTTCTTGTTCTTCTGGTACTTCTTGTTCTTCTTATAATTCTATATCTTCTTTTTCTTCTTCTTCTTATTCATTTTCTTCAGTTTATTAAGCATTTTCTGCTTTTTCTATTTCTTCCTCTTCTCCTTCTTCTGCTTCTTCTGCTTCTTCTTCTGTCATTTCTGCTTTTTCGTCTTATTCCACCATTATTTCAGGTTTTTAGGCTTATTCGGTTATTTTTGCCTTTTCGTCTTAGTCTTCTGTTACTTCTACTTTTAGGCTTATTCTTCTGTTTGTTCTCTAGTTCTTCTTGTTCTTTTGGTAGTTCTACCTCTCCTTCTTCTTCATCATCTTCTGCTTCTTCTGAATTTTCTGCTTTTCAATTTCTGCTTCTTCTGCTTCTTCTTCAGTTTATTCTTCTGTATTTTCTGCTTTTTCGTCTTATTCTTCTGTTTCAACTTCTTGTTCTTCTTGTTCTTTTAGTTCACCCTTATTTTCTTGTACTTCTACATCTCCTTCTTCTTCTTCTTCTTATACTTCTCCTTCCTCTTCACCTTCGACAGTTTCTTCTGCATTTTCTCCTTTTTCAATTACTTCTTCTTCTGCTTCTTTTGGTTTTACTTCAGCTTCTTCTTCTGTTATATCTGCTCTTTTGGTTTCTTCTTCTGTTATTCTGCTTTTTTGGCTTATTCTTCTCTTTTATCTGTTTTTTCAGCTCATTCTTCTGTTATTTATGCTTGTCGGTTTTTTCTTATCCCATTTCTGCTTTTTCGGCTTATTCTTTAATTTCTGCTTTTTCGGCTTATTTCTCCGTTATTTCAGGTTTTTCGGCTTATTCTTCGGTTATTTCTGCTTTTCGGCTTATACTTCTGATATTTCTACTTTTTCTGCTTATTCTGTTATTTCCTTCTTTTCGTCTTATTCTTCTGTTTCTACTTCTTGTTCTTCTTGTTTTCCTAGTTCTTCTTGTTCTTCTAGTACTTCTTGTTCTTAGTATAGTTCTACATCTCCTTCTTTTTCTTCTTCTTCTTATTCTTCTTCTTCAGTTTATTAAGCATTTTCTGCTTTTTCTATTTCTTCTTCTTCTCCTTCTTCTGCATCTTCTGCTTCTTCTTCTGTCATTTCTGCTTTTTCGTCTTATTCCACCATTATTTCAGGTTTTTAGGCTTATTCGGTTATTTTTGCTTTTCGTCTTAGTCTTCTGTTACTTCTACTTTTAGGCTTATTCTTCTGTTTGTTCTTCTAGTTCTTCTTGTTCTTTTGGTAGTTCTACCTCTCCTTCTTCTTCATCATCTTCTGCTTCTTCTGAATTTTCTGCTTTTCAATTTCTGCTTCTTCTGCTTCTTCTTCAGTTTATTCTTCTGTATTTTCTGCTTTTTCGTCTTATTCTTCTGTTTCAACTTCTTGTTCTTGTTGTTCTGTTAGTTCACCCTTGTTCTTCTTGTACTTCTACATCTCCTTCTTCTTCTTCTTCTTATACTTCTCCTTCCTCTTCACCTTCGACTGTTTCTTCTGCATTTTCTCCTTTTTCAATTACTTCTTCTTCTGCTACTTTTGGTTTTACTTCAGCTTCTTCTTCTGTTATATCTGCTCTTTTGGTTTCTTCTTCTGTTATTCTGCTTTTTCGGCTTATTCTTCTGTTTTATCTGTTTTTTCAGCTCATTCTTCTGTTATTTATACTTGTTCGGCTTTTTTGTCTCTTATTTCTGCTTTTACAGCTTCTTCTGTTATTTCTTCTTTTTCGGCTTGTTCCTCCGTTATTTCAGGTTTTTCGGCTTATTCTTCGGTTATTCCTGCTTTTTGGCTTATACTTCTGTTATTTCTACTTTTTCTGCTTATTCTGTTATTTCTTTCTTTTCGTCTTATTCTTCTGTTTCTACTTCTTGTTTTTCTTGTTTTCCTAGTTCTTCTTGTTCTTCTAGTACTTCTTGTTCTTCTTATAATTCTACATCTTCTTTTTCTTCTTCTTCTTATTCATTTTCTTCAGTTTATTAAGCATTTTCTGCTTTTTCTATTTCTTCCTCTTCTCCTTCTTCTGCTTCTTCTGCTTCTTCTTCTGTCATTTCTGCTTTTTCGTCTTATTCCATCATTTTTTCAGGTTTTTAGGCTTATTCGGCTATTTTTGCCTTTTCGTCTTAGTCTTCTGTTACTTCTACTTTTAGGCTTATTCTTCTGTTTGTTCTTCTAGTTCTTCTTGTTCTTCTGGTAGTTCTACATCTCTTTCTTCTTCATCATCTTCTGCTTCTTCTGAATTTTCTGCTTTTCAATTTCTGCTTCTTCTGCTTCTTCTTCAGTTTATTCTTCTGTATTTTCTGCTTTTTCGTCTTATTCTTCTGTTTCAACTTCTTCTTCTTCTTGTTCTTTTAGTTCACCCTTGTTCTTCTTGTACTTCTACATCTCCTTCTTCTTCTTCTTCTTATACTTCTCCTTCCTCTTCACCTTCGACTGTTTCTTCTGCATTTTCTCCTTTTTCAATTACTTCTTCTTCTGCTTCTTTTGGTTTTACTTCAGCTTCTTCTTCTGTTATATCTGCTCTTTTGGTTTCTTCTTCTGTTATTCTGCTTTTTCGGCTTATTCTTCTGTTTTATCTGTTTTTTCAGCTCATTCTTCTGTTATTTATACTTATTCGGCTTTTTCTTCTCTTATTTCTGCTTTTACAGCTTCTTCTGTTATTTCTTCTTTTTCGGCTTGTTCCTCCGTTATTTCAGGTTTTTCGGCTTATTCTTCGGTTATTCCTGCTTTTTGGCTTATACTTCTGTTATTTCTACTTTTTCTGCTTATTCTGTTATTTCTTTCTTTTCGTCTTATTCTTCTGTTTCTACTTCTTGTTCTTCTTGTTTTCCTAGTTCTTCTTGTTCTTCTAGTACTTCTTGTTCTTCTTATAATTCTACATCTTCTTTTTCTTCTTCTTCTTATTCATTTTCTTCAGTTTATTAAGCATTTTCTGCTTTTTCTATTTCTTCCTCTTCTACTTCTTCTGCTTCTTCTGCTTCTTCTGTCATTTCTGCTTTTTCGTCTTATTCCACCATTTTTTCAGGTTTTAGGCTTATTCGGCTATTTTTGCCTTTTCGTCTTAGTCTTCTGTTACTTCTACTTTTAGGCTTATTCTTCTGTTTGTTCTTCTAGTTCTTCTTGTTCTTCTGGTAGTTCTACCTCTCCTTCTTCTTCATCATCTTCTGCTTCTTCTCAATTATCTGCTTTTCAATTTCTGCTTCTTCTGCTTCTTCTTCAGCTTACTCTTCTGTATTTTCTGCTTTTTCGACTTATTCTTCTGTTTCAACTTCTTGTTCTTCTTGTTCTTTTAGGTCCCCCTTGTTCTTCTTGTACTTCTACATCTCCTTCTTATTCTTATACATCTTCTTCCTCTTCACCTTTTTCTGTTTCTTCTGCATTTTCTCCTTTTTCAATTACTTCTTCTTCTGCTGCTTCTTTTGGTTTTACTTCAGCTTCTTCTTCTGTTATATGCGCACTTTTGGCTTCTTCTTCTGTTATTCTGCTTTCTCGGCTTATTCTTCTGTTTTATCTCTTTTTTCAGCTCATTCTTCTGTTATTTATGCTTGTTCGGCTTTTTCTTCTCTTATTTCTGCTTTTTCGGCTTCTTCTGTTATGTCTGCTTTTTCGGCTTGTTCCTCCGTTATTTCAGGTTTTTCGGCTTATTCTTCGGTTATTTCTGCTTTTCGGTTTATACTTCTGTTATTTCTACTTTTTCTGCTTATTCTGTTATTTCTTTCTTTTCGTCTTATTCTTCTGTTTCTACTTCTTGTTCTTCTTGTTTTCCTAGTTCTTCTTGTTCTTCTAGTACTTCTTGTTCTTCTTATAATTCTACATCTCCTTCTTTTTCTTCTTCTTCTTATCATCTTCTTCAGTTTATTAAGCATTTTCTGCTTTTTCTATTTCTTCTTCTTCTCCTTCTTCTGCTTCTTCTGCTTCTTCTTCTGTCATTTCTGCTTTTTCGTCTTATTCCACCATTATTTCAGGTTTGTAGGCTTATTCGGTTATTTTTGCCTTTTCGTCTTAGTCTTCTGTTACTTCTACTTTTAGGCTTATTCTTCTGTTTGTTCTTCTAGTTCTTCTTGTTCTTTTGGTAGTTCTACCTCTCCTTCTTCTTCATCATCTTCTGCTTCTTCTGAATTTTCTGCTTTTCAATTTCTGCTTCTTCTGCTTCTTCTTCAGTTTATTCTTCTGTATTTTCTGCTTTTTCGTCTTATTCTTCTGTTTCAACTTCTTCTTCTTCTTGTTCTTTTAGTTCACCCTTGTTCTTCTTGTACTTCTACATCTCCTTCTTCTTCTTCTTCTTATACTTCTCCTTCCTCTTCACCTTCGACTGTTTCTTCTGCATTTTCTCCTTTTTCAATTACTTCTTCTTCTGCTTCTTTTGGTTTTACTTCAGCTTCTTCTTCTGTTATATCTGCTCTTTTGGTTTCTTCTTCTGTTATTCTGCTTTTTCGGCTTATTCTTCTGTTTTATCTGTTTTTTCAGCTCATTCTTCTGTTATTTATACTTGTTCGGCTTTTTCTTCTCTTATTTCTGCTTTTACAGCTTCTTCTGTTATTTCTTCTTTTTCGGCTTGTTCCTCCGTTATTTCAGGTTTTTCGGCTTATTCTTCGGTTATTCCTGCTTTTTGGCTTATACTTCTGTTATTTCTACTTTTTCTGCTTATTCTGTTATTTCTTTGTTTTCGTCTTATTCTTCTGTTTCTACTTCTTGTTCTTCTTGTTTTCCTAGTTCTTCTTGTTCTTCTAGTACTTCTTGTTCTTCTTATAATTCTACATCTTCTTTTTCTTCTTCTTCTTATTCATTTTCTTCAGTTTATTAAGCATTTTCTGCTTTTTCTATTTCTTCCTCTTCTCCTTCTTCTGCTTCTTCTGCTTCTTCTTCTGTCATTTCTGCTTTTTCGTCTTATTCCATCATTTTTTCAGGTTTTTAGGCTTATTCGGTTATTTTTGCCTTTTCGTCTTAGTCTTCTGTTACTTCTACTTTTAGGCTTATTCTTCTGTTTGTTCTTCTAGTTCTTCTTCTTCTGGTAGTTCTACATCTCCTTCTTCTTCATCATCTTCTGCTTCTTCTGAATTTTCTGCTTTTCAATTTCTGCTTCTTCTGCTTCTTCTTCAGTTTATTCTTCTGTATTTTCTGCTTTTTCGTCTTATTCTTCTGTTTCAACTTCTTGTTCTTGTTGTTCTGTTAGTTCACCCTTGTTCTTCTTGTACTTCTACATCTCCTTCTTCTTCTTCTTCTTATACTTCTCCTTCCTCTTCACCTTCGACTGTTTCTTCTGCATTTTCTCCTTTTTCAATTACTTCTTCTTCTGCTACTTTTGGTTTTACTTCAGCTTCTTCTTCTGTTATATCTGCTCTTTTGGTTTCTTCTTCTGTTATTCTGCTTTTTCGGCTTATTCTTCTGTTTTATCTGTTTTTTCAGCTCATTCTTCTGTTATTTATACTTGTTCGGCTTTTTTGTCTCTTATTTCTGCTTTTACAGCTTCTTCTGTTATTTCTTCTTTTTCGGCTTGTTCCTCCGTTATTTCAGGTTTTTCGGCTTATTCTTCGGTTATTCCTGCTTTTTGGCTTATACTTCTGTTATTTCTACTTTTTCTGCTTATTCTGTTATTTCTTTCTTTTCGTCTTATTCTTCTGTTTCTACTTCTTGTTTTTCTTGTTTTCCTAGTTCTTCTTGTTCTCTAGTACTTCTTGTTCTTCTTATAATTCTACATCTTCTTTTTCTTCTTCTTCTTATTCATTTTCTTCAGTTTATTAAGCATTTTCTGCTTTTTCTATTTCTTCCTCTTCTCCTTCTTCTGCTTCTTCTGCTTCTTCTTCTGTCATTTCTGCTTTTTCGTCTTATTCCATCATTTTTTCAGGTTTTTAGGCTTATTCGGCTATTTTTGCCTTTTCGTCTTAGTCTTCTGTTACTTCTACTTTTAGGCTTATTCTTCTGTTTGTTCTTCTAGTTCTTCTTGTTCTTCTGGTAGTTCTACATCTCTTTCTTCTTCATCATCTTCTGCTTCTGCTGAATTTTCTGCTTTTCAATTTCTGCTTCTTCTGCTTCTTCTTCAGTTTATTCTTCTGTATTTTCTGCTTTTTCGTCTTATTCTTCTGTTTCAACTTCTTCTTCTTCTTGTTCTTTTAGTTCACCCTTGTTCTTCTTGTACTTCTACATCTCCTTCTTCTTCTTCTTCTTATACTTCTCCTTCCTCTTCACCTTCGACTGTTTCTTCTGCATTTTCTCCTTTTTCAATTACTTCTTCTTCTGCTTCTTTTGGTTTTACTTCAGCTTCTTCTTCTGTTATATCTGCTCTTTTGGTTTCTTCTTCTGTTATTCTGCTTTTTCGGCTTATTCTTCTGTTTTATCTGTTTTTTCAGCTCATTCTTCTGTTATTTATACTTATTCGGCTTTTTCTTCTCTTATTTCTGCTTTTACAGCTTCTTCTGTTATTTCTTCTTTTTCGGCTTGTTCCTCCGTTATTTCAGGTTTTTCGGCTTATTCTTCGGTTATTCCTGCTTTTTGGCTTATACTTCTGTTATTTCTACTTTTTCTGCTTATTCTGTTATTTCTTTCTTTTCGTCTTATTCTTCTGTTTCTACTTCTTGTTCTTCTTGTTTTCCTAGTTCTTCTTGTTCTTCTAGTACTTCTTGTTCTTCTTATAATTCTACATCTTCTTTTTCTTCTTCTTCTTATTCATTTTCTTCAGTTTATTAAGCATTTTCTGCTTTTTCTATTTCTTCCTCTTCTACTTCTTCTGCTTCTTCTGCTTCTTCTTCTGTCATTTCTGCTTTTTCGTCTTATTCCACCATTTTTTCAGGTTTTAGGCTTATTCGGCTATTTTTGCCTTTTCGTCTTAGTCTTCTGTTACTTCTACTTTTAGGCTTATTCTTCTGTTTGTTCTTCTAGTTCTTCTTGTTCTTCTGGTAGTTCTACCTCTCCTTCTTCTTCATCATCTTCTGCTTCTTCTCAATTATCTGCTTTTCAATTTCTGCTTCTTCTGCTTCTTCTTCAGCTTACTCTTCTGTATTTTCTGCTTTTTCGACTTATTCTTCTGTTTCAACTTCTTGTTCTTCTTGTTCTTTTAGGTCCCCCTTGTTCTTCTTGTACTTCTACATCTCCTTCTTATTCTTATACATCTTCTTCCTCTTCACCTTTTTCTGTTTCTTCTGCATTTTCTCCTTTTTCAATTACTTCTTCTTCTGCTGCTTCTTTTGGTTTTACTTCAGCTTCTTCTTCTGTTATATGCGCACTTTTGGCTTCTTCTTCTGTTATTCTGCTTTCTCGGCTTATTCTTCTGTTTTATCTCTTTTTTCAGCTCATTCTTCTGTTATTTATGCTTGTTCGGCTTTTTCTTCTCTTATTTCTGCTTTTTCGGCTTCTTCTGTTATGTCTGCTTTTTCGGCTTGTTCCTCCGTTATTTCAGGTTTTTCGGCTTATTCTTCGGTTATTTCTGCTTTTCGGTTTATACTTCTGTTATTTCTACTTTTTCTGCTTATTCTGTTATTTCTTTCTTTTCGTCTTATTCTTCTGTTTCTACTTCTTGTTCTTCTTGTTTTCCTAGTTCTTCTTGTTCTTCTAGTACTTCTTGTTCTTCTTATAATTCTACATCTCCTTCTTTTTCTTCTTCTTCTTATCATCTTCTTCAGTTTATTAAGCATTTTCTGCTTTTTCTATTTCTTCTTCTTCTCCTTCTTCTGCTTCTTCTGCTTCTTCTTCTGTCATTTCTGCTTTTTCGTCTTATTCCACCATTATTTCAGGTTTGTAGGCTTATTCGGTTATTTTTGCCTTTTCGTCTTAGTCTTCTGTTACTTCTACTTTTAGGCTTATTCTTCTGTTTGTTCTTCTAGTTCTTCTTGTTCTTTTGGTAGTTCTACCTCTCCTTCTTCTTCATCATCTTCTGCTTCTTCTGAATTTTCTGCTTTTCAATTTCTGCTTCTTCTGCTTCTTCTTCAGTTTATTCTTCTGTATTTTCTGCTTTTTCGTCTTATTCTTCTGTTTCAACTTCTTCTTCTTCTTGTTCTTTTAGTTCACCCTTGTTCTTCTTGTACTTCTACATCTCCTTCTTCTTCTTCTTCTTATACTTCTCCTTCCTCTTCACCTTCGACTGTTTCTTCTGCATTTTCTCCTTTTTCAATTACTTCTTCTTCTGCTTCTTTTGGTTTTACTTCAGCTTCTTCTTCTGTTATATCTGCTCTTTTGGTTTCTTCTTCTGTTATTCTGCTTTTTCGGCTTATTCTTCTGTTTTATCTGTTTTTTCAGCTCATTCTTCTGTTATTTATACTTGTTCGGCTTTTTCTTCTCTTATTTCTGCTTTTACAGCTTCTTCTGTTATTTCTTCTTTTTCGGCTTGTTCCTCCGTTATTTCAGGTTTTTCGGCTTATTCTTCGGTTATTCCTGCTTTTTGGCTTATACTTCTGTTATTTCTACTTTTTCTGCTTATTCTGTTATTTCTTTGTTTTCGTCTTATTCTTCTGTTTCTACTTCTTGTTCTTCTTGTTTTCCTAGTTCTTCTTGTTCTTCTAGTACTTCTTGTTCTTCTTATAATTCTACATCTTCTTTTTCTTCTTCTTCTTATTCATTTTCTTCAGTTTATTAAGCATTTTCTGCTTTTTCTATTTCTTCCTCTTCTCCTTCTTCTGCTTCTTCTGCTTCTTCTTCTGTCATTTCTGCTTTTTCGTCTTATTCCATCATTTTTTCAGGTTTTTAGGCTTATTCGGTTATTTTTGCCTTTTCGTCTTAGTCTTCTGTTACTTCTACTTTTAGGCTTATTCTTCTGTTTGTTCTTCTAGTTCTTCTTGTTCTTCTGGTAGTTCTACATCTCCTTCTTCTTCATCATCTTCTGCTTCTTCTGAATTTTCTGCTTTTCAATTTCTGCTTCTTCTGCTTCTTCTTCAGTTTATTCTTCTGTATTTTCTGCTTTTTCGTCTTATTCTTCTGTTTCAACTTCTTGTTCTTGTTGTTCTGTTAGTTCACCCTTGTTCTTCTTGTACTTCTACATCTCCTTCTTCTTCTTCTTCTTATACTTCTCCTTCCTCTTCACCTTCGACTGTTTCTTCTGCATTTTCTCCTTTTTCAATTACTTCTTCTTCTGCTTCTTTTGGTTTTACTTCAGCTTCTTCTTCTGTTATATCTGCTCTTTTGGTTTCTTCTTCTGTTATTCTGCTTTCTCGGCTTATTCTTCTGTTTTATCTGTTTTTTCAGCTCATTCTTCTGTTATTTATACTTGTTCGGCTTTTTCTTCTCTTATTTCTGCTTTTACAGCTTCTTCTGTTATTTCTTCTTTTTCGGCTTGTTCCTCCGTTATTTCAGGTTTTTCGGCTTATTCTTCGGTTATTCCTGCTTTTTGGCTTATACTTCTGTTATTTCTACTTTTTCTGCTTATTCTCTTATTTCTTTCTTTTCGTCTTATTCTTCTGTTTCTACTTCTTGTTCTTTGTGTTTTCCTAGTATTTCTTGTTCTTCCAGTACTTCTTGTTCTTCTTACAGTTCTACATCTCCTTCTTTTTCTTCTTCTTCCTATTCATCTTCTTCAGTTTATTAAGCATTTTCTGCTTTTTCTATTTCTTCTTCTTCTCCTTCTTCTGCTTCTGCTTCTGCTTCTTCTTCTGCCATTTTTCCTTTTCCTATTATTCCACCATTATTTCAGGTTTTTAGGCTTATTCGGTTATTTTTGCCTTTTCGTCTTAGTCTTCTGTTACTTCTACTTTTAGGCTTATTCTTCTCTTTGTTCTTCTAGTTCTTCTTGTTCTTCTGGTAGTTCTACCTCTCCTTCTTGCCGCGGACCAGCCCTGCAGTGGCGGGAGATCGAGACAATCTCATGGTTGAATGAGAATGAGCAAATGGTGATCGAAGGAATTAGGGCGAGTGACAAGAAAGAATGACACACAGACACACTCAAGGGAGAGTGAAAATCTGAGTGCGCTTTATTGTAAGCAATCTTCTCTTTTTATACATTTTTACAGTAATTGCTTCATTGTGTTTTGCACAGAATATGGTTAATCATTTATCAAGGCATACGTGCACTTTGTATCACATATCATTACATCTCGCTTATTATTTATCAAGAAATCAAGTACAAATCAAGAACATTTCATACTCTAATCTCCATAATGGAGGCTCATTCTAGAACATCTGAATTATGATTATATTTTTATTATTACTTTATTATTATGTTTTTCATATACTATTATCTATTCTCATACTTTTGTTTGGCTATATTATTTACTAAGTAATAGAATCTGTTTCCATAGTTGCATTCCTTTACTATGAGCCTAGTTACTGGTAATGAGTAACAACATATTTTGGTGGTGCCTCAACAACGCCCAGGCCCAATTGTTCCAGTAATTTTTCATGGATGAAAAGGTGGGAACCAAAATCCCCTCGGGGACTGCGCCTGTCTTAGGTTGTCAGAACTCGCTTTCTGATCTTACCCGTCATTGACTGTCCAGTCCAGCGCACAGGGGCAGGGGCTGATTATGCCAAGATAGCACAGCCACCCGATATTAATGCGAAATTGTGGCAATTGTAACATTGCTCTCAGGAGCCGCCACAGTTCCCCCTTTTGTTTTTTTAAATTGAAGCTGCATAAAATGCATATCACGACGAAGAATCTTCAAATTTCTGTTAAGCAGCTTCAAAAACACAGGCATCAAAAGGCATCCAACCAAAACAATGAGCGTAATCACTCCAAATGAAATCAAAAAATGTAGCCAATTTGAGGGAGCCAAAGAACGCAGAGAATCAGAAAATGTAGAAGCAAAATCAAACAATGCTGGTTCAGACAAGTGTGCTTGGCTCATTGCAGAAATTTCTGCCTGGAGAGATGACATATCATGACTAGAGTCACTTTCACGCCAAACACCAAGCAAATGATTTTTAACAAAATTCCAATCAAGAGAAGAATTATAAGGTTTAGGCGTAACACAAATAAATTTAAATTGTGCATGACAACGAGTTGAGAGAAGTTTTTTGATTTGCTGTACTTCCTCTCCCAAAGCTAATACAGTCTCTTCAAGAGCATTAAGTTTTTGTTCCATTTTTTTATCTATGGAATGTTGCAAAGCAAGTGCCAAAGTCACATTTTGTGTAAGATCATTAACAAAATGAGCTGTATGTGTTTCCTGCACCAAGGCAACAGATGATGCTGCAAGAGAAGTAACAATTGCAATCAAGGCAGCAATATGTAAAATAAGCGTAGCAACAAAATGTTTAGAATGAATTAAAGCATTGACTTCCTGAATAATTTGTAAAGCAGTATTGTCAAACCATGGGGTATTTTGTAAATCCACAGGTAATATAACATAAGAAGGTCTATTTAACATAACCATAGTAGAAAAATTATGAACAATATTAGGAGTTAGGCAATTAGACAACACACATTTAGAACAGGTTACAGAATAGGAATTCCCATGGCAGGAAATGTTCATTGTGTTGGCAGATCCAAAAAGCAATGTATAGGGG
Source organism: Talpa europaea (assembly GCF_964194135.1). Lineage (NCBI taxonomy): Eukaryota > Metazoa > Chordata > Mammalia > Eulipotyphla > Talpidae > Talpa > Talpa europaea. The sequence continues at coordinate 178,159 of NW_028168033.1, read as the reverse complement.
TATCCAATGCAGGCACGAAGATTGAAATTCCATACGGCGTAGATATTTTGTCTGGTGCTAAAAAGTTTGATAGTATTCACAGCAGCAAAAAGACGAAAAAGTTCAAGTAAGCACGAGTTCCATTGGAAGTGGTGAAGAAGTAGGTGATCTGTGACTTTTCAGGTTTCAGTCAGTGCAGAGGAGGAACCAAGGTGTTGGTTTAATTTAGCAGGGACCAGATGGGTGAATTAGCATCATTAAACAAGTATTAGATAAATTAATAAAAAGGAACAAAAAAATTAGAGTACCATATAGATACTTTGTACATTTTTTACATAGAGGTGACTCAATAGGAAAGACAAAAATACCTTTTATACCAGACCTTTTTTTTTTTAAATAAACACATTTAAACAAAGTAAATTATTAATATTTAACATAATTTTAAGGCATATATGCCTTGAATTATATTATAAAATTTGAACTAGTTTTTGTTTTCCAAAAATTAAAAAAAAATTTTTGATAGTGATTGTAAGATTTGTTTTTATGAGAATTTATATAGGCGCCATTTATAATTAGTCCTCTAGAGGTCAAAAACAAAACAAAATAAAACAACACAAAACAAAACACAAAGACAGACAAACAGATACAGAGATCTCTTGATATATATATTTAAAATTTTGGCCATATGTATATATTTTAAGAGATAGTTATTTTATTAATTTTTGTGACGTCACTGAGGTATTTTAATGAGTTAAAAGCTAAAAACTGTGCAGAAAATAAGTATTTAATTTTAATTATTATTAAAGACCTTGGGCTCGAGACCACAACAATCAGGCAGTTTTATTAACTTTTTTAGATAAGAGAATATTTTTTGAGTTTATATTTTTAAGAAGTGATTATTTGGCTTTAGGTTGTCAATGTTTTATTATACTGAGAGCAAGTATATATTAAAACAAAAAAGAATACTGTTATTTTGATAACAGAAGAAGAGGGAAATTTTTACAGTTTGTTTGTTTTTAGGCTTTTATTAAAATTTGAGGTTTGAATTTAGCTCAAATATGTTTGTATTATTATTTAATTTTTTTTTTGGTTAATTAATTTTAACAAGAAATTTAACCTTTTACAGGTCCAATAAGTAAATCTAAAAACTTTTATTCAACCAATAAGCATTTTGTATAGCTTGTTAGCAAATTTAAAATAACTCAGTATTTTTTTTTTACTTAGACAATTTAGACTTTAAAATTTAGAAATAACATAGGGAAATAAAACTTTTTTCCTAGAATGAACCAAAATAGTTTAGTCCCCCACAGCAGGAAGGCAGTAGAGACTTGCCAGTGATCCCAACACTGGAGAAAAAGTCCAGGCAGCTGCTTGTTGAGATCAGGGGCAGCCCCCACCCATTCGTTGCAGTGGGTTTAGAATATTATTATAAAAACCTTTAGTTATATTATATAGTTATATTTAACCATTTTTTATTACCTTAGCAATAGTAAATGAACTTTAAATATTATTATTTAGAAATATTTTATTTATTTATTTTAAAAGAATAAATGGCCTAACCACATACTTAGAATCAGAAAACAAAGTTAAAGGCTGAGCAAAATGCTCAAGTGTCATAATGACTAATTATTTCAGCCTGCTGAGCAGAGACATTTTTAGAGACTTTTTGTAAAGGTTCATCTCTAAGACTATAAACTGCAAAGACTCCAGATGAAGAGCCATCAGTGAAAATGACCTTTGTATTGGGTACAGGTTTAGAATTAATAATTTTTGGAAAAATAAGTTTAGTTTTTTCTGCAAATTTCAATAATGGATGTTGACGCAAATGAAATTTAACTTGTCCTGAAAAATTTTGTATGGCAACTCCCCAATCATTATCATTTTGTAATAAAAATTCAAATTGTTTTTTGTTATATGGAATTATTATATTATTTGGATCTCTGCCAAATAATTCTCGAGACCTCAGGACACCTTTCATGATTAACCAGGCACACATTAATGGATATGCAGTGACCACACGTGTTTGTACATGTGACAAGTGCAGCCATTCCAGGATGCCATCTTGCCATAAGCAAGCTGTTGGAGTATAAACAGTCTGAATAATTAATAAGTCCCAAGTTTTTGAATAATCCACTTGAATAACTTTTGCTTCAGATAATTTTTGTTCAACCAATTTAATACTCTGCAATGCTTCCTGAGTTAATTTACGAGGAGATTTAGGGTTTGAATCTCCCTGTAGAATTGCAAAAAGTGGATGTAAATCTCCAGTAGTAATTTTTAAGTAAGGCCTTATCCAATTAATATTTCCTAATAATTTTTGGAAATCATTCAAAGTCTGTAATTTATCGATACGAATCTGTAAATTTTGTGACATAATGCAATCATCATATATAACTTTTCCTAAATAATTTAGAGGTCTTTCTTTTTGAATTTTATCAGGGGCCACTATTAGGCCATATGCAGTCAATTGTTCTATAAGATGTTTCAATATTTGATCTGCAATTTCCTTCATAGGATGACTTAAGAGAATATCATCCATATAATGAATAATATATGCTTCTGGAAATTTTAACCTTGTCTTTTGTAAAGCTTGATCTACAAATTTTTGACATAAAGTAGGAGAATTTTTCATACCTTGTGGCAAAACCTTCCATTGATAACGTTGCCAAGGTTTTTGAAAATTACTAGATGGAATACTAAATGCAAATTTTTTACAATCATCTGGATGTAATTTAATTGTAAAAAAGCAGTCTTGAAGGTCAATAATAATAACATAGCTGTCTTTTGGAACCGCTACAGGAGAGGGCAACCTTGGTTGTAGGGCACCCATATCTTGCATTGTGGCGTTTACCGCTCTTAGATCCTGCAACAATCGCCATTTACCAGATTTTTTCTTTATGCAAAAAACAGGAGTATTCCAAGGACTCGTAGACGGTTCCAAATGACCTTTAGCTAATTGCTCTTTAACTATAGTTTGAATAGCCTGGATCTTTTCTGAAGTAAGGGGCCATTGATCGATCCAGACAGGATTTTAATCTTTCCAGTTAATTTTATCAGCATATTGTTGAGTTTCAATGGCCCCTATAAAAAAGCCTGTTCATCTATCACATCAGGGGTAACTAGAGACATTTGTAAAGACTCCATAATATCACGTCCCCATAGGGAAAACGGCAAGGCAGGAATCACATAAGGCTGAAACAAACCTTTCTGTGACCCCAGTTGCCAAGACAACATTTGTGAGCTTTGAGCAACATTATTGGCCATGCCCAATCCAATCAGTGTGGAGGAAAAATTTAACACAGGCCAAGCCGCAGGCCAATCTTTGCCTGCAATACATGACCGGTCAGCTCCTGTGTCTAGCAACCCCATAATTGGATGTCCATTAATAATTAACTTTTTCAATGGTCTTTCTTTTGTAATATTTTGAGTCCAAGCAACCACATCTGTGGACCCAAAACCTTGTTCTCCTCTTTCTTCCTTCAAAATTGGGTTTGGTAATTTAATATAAGAAAGCACAAGAATTTGCGCAATACGTTGATTTTTATGAATTTGTATTGTTTTCTTTAAAGGCCTGATCATAACTTTAATTTTTCCATTAAAATCAGAGTCTACAATACCCGGAAGTACTTCAAAATTCTTTTTATAATTTGAACTACGGCCAATTATTAGCCCCACTGTTCCTTGGGGTAGCGGTCCCTTTAAACAAGTCTCAATAGGCGTAACTCCATCGATGGCTGAAAGAATAACATCAGCTACCGATGCAAGATCAAGTCCGGCACTTCCTGGAGTGCCTCTAGGTAATTCATGTATGGTCACAGTAGAGTTAGGCGCCTCAGTCTGTGTGATGTTTTTGAGCGCCGAGTCAGACCCTCTTTCGTTTACGGGGCTGAGGGCTCGCCCCTCTGAGAGGAGAGTTTTTTTTTTTTGTTTTTGATTCTTTTCTATTTGTTTTAATTTATGTCCATCCTTATGTCACTTACTGTTCCTGGAGGAGGGGTGTGCAGCCTCTTTGGTTTAGAGCATTTACATTGTTTTTTCTTGCTAGAATAATTTGGAGCCATAAGAGTATTCTGTGGCACGGGGTTTTGTTTTGGTTCTGTTGTCCTACAAAGATCAGCAAATGCTTCTTCAAAGTCACTATTATCCTCATCACCCATAACTTCTGCATATTCAGGATCTCCAGGGTGACAATCTACAAGTTCTCCTTCTGCAATAGGTGCAGTAGGGAACACAGCACCCGAATATGTTTTAGATTTATTGGCAAAAGGAACAGTTTCCTGATCACTACTTTTTTCTGAGATTTCTCCTTTCCATAGATCTGCTTCTGTAGTATCAACTAATAAATTTCTAATTTGTACCCATAGAGGAAAAGCCTGAACGGGCACCTGTGTAGGGCCGTTTTGAATATAAAATTTTTGAATTTCTTTTCCTACACGTATCCAATTTGTCAAAGACAAACTGCCCTCTTCAGGAAACCAGGGGCAGATTCTTAAAATAAACTCATAAAATTCACTGAGGGACCTGTTACTTATTGTCATCCCTCGGCTTTTTAACATGTGACTTAAAACAGAAAGGAAAAGTCCTCTATCTCTAGAGTGAGAATGTCCCATTTTTATAGATTACTCGCCTTCTATAACTGGTTATCCTTTACCAGCGAGCCCGCGGCGCCCTGACGAGATTCCCTATCCTTCGATAAAAAATGAAATAAAAAAGTGAAGAGATAGCTTACCTAGAGCTCATTCTTCGTGAACACGTCTTCTTCTTAAGGAAAAACCTAGAGAGTTGATCGCTTAGAAAGCGAAACTAAAAACACTCAGCGATGCTCGCCTGACCGTACTCCTCGCGGAGTATTAGAAAGCCTTGGTATAGGGGTGACCGTATAAGCCCCGGTCTCGGACTCGCAAGGGAGACCCCACTAAACCGTAACGGCTTTCGCGGAACTGCAGGAACGAGCCCACACAGGCTCCGCGGCTCAAGAGAGCCTTGGAACACGAACGCAAACACTCACACAAACATACACGCAGGCACACAAAGCAGAGAAGGCCAAATCTTCCAGCTTCACGGAGCCCCACTGTTTGGGACTCGAGCCCCACATTTGGGCGCCAGCTGCCGCGGACCAGCCCAGCAGTGGCGGGAGATCGAGAGAATCTCAGGGTTGAATGAGAATGAGCAAAAGGTGATCGAAGGAATTAGGGCGAGGGACAAGAAAGAATGACACACAGACACACTCAAGGGAGAGTGAAAATCTGAGTGCGCTTTATTGTAAGCAATCTTCTCTTTTTATACATTTTTACAGTAATTGCTTCATTGTGTTTTGCACAGAATATGGTTAATCATTTATCAAGGCATACGTGCACATTGTATCACATATCATTACATCTCGCTTATTATTTATCAAGAAATCAAGTACAAATCAAGAACATTTCATACTCTAATCTCCATAATGGAGGCTCATTCTAGAACATCTGAATTATGATTATATTTTTATTATTACTTTATTATTATGTTTTTCATATACTATTATCTATTCTCATACTTTTGTTTGGCTATATTATTTACTAAGTAATAGAATCTGTTTCCATAGTTGCATTCCTTTACTATGAGCCTAGTTACTGGTAATGAGTAACAACATATTTTGGTGGTGCCTCAACAACGCCCAGGCCCAATTGTTCCAGTAATTTTTCATGGATGAAAAGGTGGGAACCAAAATCCCCTCGGGGACTGCGCCTGTCTTAGGTTGTCAGAACTCGCTTTCTGATCTTACCCGTCATTGACTGTCCAGTCCAGCGCACAGGGGCAGGGGCTGATTATGCCAAGATAGCACAGCCACCCGATATTAATGCGAAATTGTGGCAATTGTAATATTGCTCTCAGGAGCCGCCACACCTTCTTCTTCATCATCTTCTGCTTCTTCTGACTTTTCTCCTTTTCAATTTCTGCTTTTGTGCTTCTTCTTCAGCTTATTCTTCTGTATTTTCTGCCTTTTCGTCTTATTCTTCTGTTTCAACTTCTTGTTCTTCTTTTTCTTTCAGTTCTCCCTTGTTATTCTTGTACTTCTACATCTCCTTCTTATTCTTATACATCTTCTTCCTCTTGACCTTCTCCTGTTTCTTCTCCATTTTCTCCTTTTTCAATTACTTCTTCTGCTGCTTCTTTGGTTTTACTTCAGCTTCTTCTTCTGTTATATCTGCTCTTTTGGCTTCTCTTCTGTTATTCTGCTTTTTCGGCTTATTCTTTTGTTTTATCTATTTTTTCAGCTCATTCTTCTGTTATTTATACTTGTTCGGCTTTTTCTTCTCCCATTTCTGCTTTTTCGGCTTATTCTTTAATTTCTGCTTTTTCGGCTTATTTCTCCGTTATTTCAGGTTTTTCGGCTTATTCTTCGGTTATTTCTGCTTTTCGGCTTATACTTCTGTTATTTCTACTTTTTCTGCTTATTCTGTTATTTCTTTCTTTTCGTCTTATTCTTCTGTTTCTACTTCTTGTTCTTCTTGTTTTCCTAGTTCTTCTTGTTCTTCTAGTACTTCTTGTTCTTCTTATAGTTCTACATCTCCTTCTTTTTCTTCTTCTTCTTATTCATCTTCTTCAGTTTATTAAGCATTTTCTGCTTTTTCTATTTCTTTTTCTTCTCCTTCTTCTGCTTCTTCTTCTGCATCTTCTTCTGCCATTTCTGCTTTTTCGTCTTATTCCACCATTATTTCAGGTTTTTAGGCTTATTCGGTTATTTTTGCCTTTTCGTCTTAGTCTTCTGTTACTTCTACTTTTAGGCTTATTCTTCTGTTTGTTCTTCTAGTTCTTCTTGTTCTTCTGGTAGTTCTACATCTCCTTCTTCTTCATCATCTTCCGCTTCTTCTGAATTTTCTGCTTTTCAATTTCTGCTTCTTCTGCTTCTTCTTCAGTTTATTCTTCTGTATTTTCTGCTTTTTCGTCTTATTCTTCTGTTTCAACTTCTTGTTCTTCTTGTTCTGTAAGTTCACCCTTGTTCTTCTTGTACTTCTACATCTCCTTCTTCTTCTTATACTTCTCCTTCCTCTTCACCTTCGACTGTTTCTTCTGCATTTTCTCCTTTGTCAATTACTTCTTCTTCTGCTTCTTTTGGTTTTACTTCAGCTTCTTCTTCTGTTATATCTGCTCTTTTGGTTTCGTCTTCTGTTATTCTGCTTTTTCGGCTTATTCTTCTGTTTTATCTGTTTTTTCAGCTCATTCTTCTGTTATTTATACTTGTTCGGCTTTTTCTTCTCTTATTTCTGCTTTTACAGCTTCTTCTGTTATTTCTTCTTTTTCGGCTTGTTCCTCCGTTATTTCAGGTTTGTCGGCTTATTCTTCGGTTATTCCTGCTTTTTGGCTTATATTTCTGTTATTTCTACTTTTTCTGCTTATTCTGTTATTTCTTTCTTTTCGTCTTATTCTTCTGTTTCTACTTCTTGTTCTTCGTGTTTTCCTAGTATTTCTTGTTCTTCCAGTACTTCTTGTTCTTCTTACAGTTCTACATCTCCTTCTTTTTCTTCTTCTTCTTATCATCTTCTTCAGTTTATTAAGCATTTTCTGCTTTTTCTATTTCTTTTTCTTCTCCTTCTTCTGCTTCTTCTTCTGCTTCTTCTTCTGCCATTTTTGCTTTTTCATCTTATTCCACCATTATTTTGGTTTTTAGGCTTATTCGGTTATTTTAGCCTTTTCGTCTTAGTCTTCTGTTACTTCTACTTTTAGGCTTATTCTTCTGTTTGTTCTTCTACTTCTTCTTGTTCTTCTGGTAGTTCTACATCTCCTTCTTCTTCATCACCTTCTGCTTCTTCTCAATTTTCTGCTTTTCAATTTCTGCTTCTTCTGCTTCTTCTTCAGCTTATTCTTCTGTATTTTCTGATTTTTCGACTTATTCTTCTGTTTCAACTTCTTGTTCTTCTTGTTCTTTTAGTTCCCCCTTGTTCTTCTTGTACTTCTACATCTCCTTCTTATTCTTATACATCTTCTTCCTCTTCACCTTTTCTGTTTCTTCTGCATTTTCTCCTTTTTCAATAACTTCTTCTTCTGCTGCTTCTTTTGGTTATACTTCAGCTTCTTCTTCTGTTATATGTGCTCTTTTGGCTTCTTCTTCTGTTATTCTGCTTTCTCGGCTTATTCTTCTGTTTTATCTGTTTTTTTTCAGCTCATTCTTCTGTTATTTATGCTTGTTCGGCTTTTTCTTCTCTTATTTCTGCTTTTTCGGCTTCTTCTGTTATGTCTGCTTTTTCGGCTTGTTCCTCCGTTATTTCAGGTTTTTCGGCTTATTCTTCGTTTATTTCTGCTTTTCGGTTTATACTTCTGTTATTTCTACTTTTTCTGCTTATTCTGTTATTTCTTTCTTTTCGTCTTATTCTTCTGTTTCTACTTCTTGTTTTTCTTGTTTTCCTAGTTCTTCTTGTTCTTCTAGTACTTCTTGTTCTTCTTATAATTCTACATCTCCTTCTTTTTCTTCTTCTTCTTATTCATCTTCCTCAGTTTATTGAGCATTTTCTGCTTTTTCTATTTCTTGTTCTTCTCCTTCTTCTGCTTCTTCTGCTTCTTCTTCTGTCATTTCTGCTTTTTCTTCTTATTCCACCATTATTTCAGGTTTTTAGGCTTATTCGGTTATTTTTGCCTTTTCGTCTTAGTCTTCTGTTACTTCTACTTTTAGGCTTATTCTTCTGTTTGTTCTTCTAGTTCTTCTTGTTCTTCTGGTAGTTCTACCTCTCCTTCTTCTTCATCATCTTCTGCTTCTTCTGAATTTTCTGCTTTTCAATTTCTGCTTCTTCTGCTTCTTCTTCAGTTTATTCTTCTGTATTTTCTTCTTTTTCGTCTTATTCTTCTGTTTCAACTTCTTGTTCTTCTTGTTCTTTTAGTTCACCCTTGTTCTTCTTGTACTTCTGCATCTCCTTCTTCTTCTTCTTCTTATACTTCTCCTTCCTCTTCACCTTCGACTGTTTCTTCTGCATTTTCTCCTTTTTCAATTACTTCTTCTTCTGCTTCTTTTGGTTTTACTTCAGCTTCTTCTTCTGTTATATCTGCTCTTTTGGTTTCGTCTTCTGTTATTCTGCTTTTTCGGCTTATTCTTCTGTTTTATCTGTTTTTTCAGCTCATTCTTCTGTTATTTATACTTGTTCGGCTTTTTCGTCTCTTATTTCTGCTTTTACAGCTTCTTCTGTTATTTCTTCTTTTTCGGCTTGTATCTCCGTTATTTCAGGTTTTTCGGCTTATTCTTCGGTTTTTCCTGCTTTTTGGCTTATACTTCTGTTATTTCTACTTTTTCTGCTTATCTGTTATTTATTTCTTTTCGTCTTATTCTTCTGTTTCTACTTCTTGTTCTTCGTGTTTTCCTAGTATTTCTTGTTCTTCCAGTACTTCTTGTTCTTCTTACAGTTCTACATCTCCTTCTTTTTCTTCTTCTTCTTATTCATCTTCTGCAGTTTATTAAGCATTTTTTGCTTTTTCTATTTCTTCTTCTTCTCCTTCTTCTGCTTCTTCTTCTGTCATTTCTGATTTTTCGTCTTATTCCACCATTATTTCAGGTTTTTAGGCTTATTCGGTTATTTTTGCCTTTTCGTCTTAGTCTTCTGTTACTTCTACTTTTAGGCTTATTCTTCTGTTTGTTCTTCTAGTTCTTCTTGTTCTTCTGGTAGTTCTACCTCTCCTTCTTCTTCATCATCTTCTGCTTCTTCTGAATTTTCTCCTTTTCAATTTCTGCTTTTGTGCTTTTTCGTCAGCTGATTCATCTGTATTTTCTGCTTTTTCGTCTTATTCTTCTGTTTCAACTTCTTGTTCTTCTTTTTCTTTTAGTTCTCCCTTGTTATTCTTGTACTTCTACATCTCCTTCTTATTCTTATACATCTTCTTCCTCTTCACCTTCTTCTGTGTCTTCTGCATTTTCTCCTTTTTCAATTACTTCTTCTTCTGCTGCTTCTTTTGGTTTTACTTCAGGTTCTTCTTCTGTTATATCTGCTCTTTTAGCTTCTTCTTCTGTTATTCTGCTTTTTCGGCTTATTCTTCTGTTTTATCTATTTTTTCAGCTCATTCTTCTGTTATTTATACGTGTTCGGCTTTTTCTTCTCCCATTTCTGCTTTTTCGGCTTATTCTTTAATTTCTGCTTTTTCGGCTTATTTCTCCGTTATTTCAGGTTTTTCGGCTAATTCTTCGGTTATTTCTGCTTTTCGGCTTGTACTTCTGTTATTTCTACTTTTTCTGCTTATTCTGTTATTTCTTTCTTTTCGTCTTATTCTTCTGTTTCTACTTCTTGTTCTTCTTGTTTTCCTAGTTCTTCTTGTTCTTCTAGTACTTCTTGTTCTTCTTATAGTTCTACATCTTCTTTTTCTTCTTCTTCTTATCATCTTCTTCAGTTTATTAAGCATTTTCTGCTTTTTCTACTTCTTCTTCTTCTCCTTCTTCTGCTTCTTCTGCTTCTTCTTCTGTCATTTCTGCTTTTTCGTCTTATTCCACCATTATTTCAGGTTTTTAGGCTTATTCGGTTATTTTTGCCTTTTCATCTTAGTCTTCTGTTACTTCTACTTTTAGGCTTATTCTTCTGTTTGTTCTTCTAGTTCTTCTTGTTCTTCTGGTAGTTCTACCTCTCCTTCTTCTTCATCATCTTCTGCTTCTTCTGAATTTTCTGCTTTTCAATTTCTGCTTCTTCTTCAGCTTATTCTTCTGTATTTTCTGCTTTTTCGACTTATTCTTCTATTTCAACTTCTTGTTCTTCTTGTTCTTTTAGGTCCCCCTTGTTCTTCTTGTACTTCTACATCTCCTTCTTATTCTTATACATCTTCTTCCTCTTCACCTTCTTCTGTTTCTTCTGCATTTTCTCCTTTTTCAATTACTTCTTCTTCTGCTGCTTCTTTTGGTTTTACTTCAGCTTCTTCTTCTGTTATATGTGCTCTTTTTTCTTCTTCTTCTGTTATTCTGCTTTTTCGGCTTATTCTTCTGTTTTATCTTTTTTTCAGCTCATTCTTCTGTTTTTTATGCTTGTTTGGCTTTTTCTTCTCTTATTTCTGCTTTTTCGGCTTCATCTGTTATGTCTGCTTTTTCGGCTTGTTCCTCCTTTATTTCAGGTTTTTCGGCTTATTCTTCGGTTATTTCTGCTTTTCGGCTTATACTTCTGTTATTTCTACTTTTTCTGCTTTTTCTGTTATTTCCTTCTTTTCGTCTTATTCTTCTGTTTCTACTTCTTTTTCTTCTTGTTTTCCTAGTTCTACTTGTTCTTCTAGTACTTCTTGTTCTTCTTATAGTTCTACATCTCCTTCTTTTAATTCTTCTTCTTATTCATCTTCTGCAGTTTATTAAGCATTTTCTGCTTTTTCTATTTCTTCTTCTTCTCCTTCTTCTGCTTCTTCTGCTTCTTCTTCTGTCATTTCTGCTTTTTCGTCTTATTCCACCATTATTTCAGGTTTTTAGGCTTATTCGGCTATTTTTGCCTTTTCGTCTTAGTCTTCTGTTACTTCTACTTTTAGGCTTATTCTTCTGTTTGTTCTTCTAGTTCTTCTTGTTCTTCTGGTAGTTCTACCTCTGCTTCTTCTTCATCATCTTCTGCTTCTTCTGAATTTTCTGCTTTTCAATTTCTGCTTCACCTGCTTCTTCTTCAGCTTATTCTTCTGTATTTTCTGCTTTTTCGACTTATTCTTCTGTTTCAACTTCTTTTCTTCTTGTGCTTTTAGTTCCCCCTTGTTCTTCTTGTACTTCTACATCTCCTTCTTCTTCTTCTTCTTATACTTCTCCTTCCTCTTCACCTTCGACTGTTTCTTCTGCATTTTCTCCTTTTTCAATTACTTCTTCTTCTGCTTCTTTTGGTTTTACTTCAGCTTCTTCTTCTATTATATCTGCTCTTTTGGCTTCTTCTTCTGTAATTCTGCTTTTTCGGCTTATTCTTCTGTTTTATCTGTTTTTTCAGCTCATTCTTCTGTTATTTATACTTGTTCGGCCTTTTCGTCTCTTATTTCGGCTTTTACAGCTACTTCTGTTATTTCTTCTTTTTCGGCTTGTTCGTCCGTTATTTCAGGTTTTTCGGCTTATTCTTCGGTTATTCCTGCTTTTTGGCTTATACTTCTGTTATTTCTACTTTTTCTGCTTATTCTGTTATTTCTTTCTTTTCGTCTTATTCTTCTGTTTCTACTTCTTGTTCTTCGTGTTTTCCTAGTATTTCTTGTTCTTCCAGTACTTCTTGTTCTTCTTACAGTTCTACATCTCCTTCTTTTTCTTCTTCCTCTTATTCATCTTCTTTAGTTTATTAAGCATTTTCTGCTTTATTTATTTCTTCTTCTTCTCCTTCTTCTGCTTCTTCTGCTTCTTCTTCTGTCATTTCTACTTTTTCGTCTTATTCCACCATTATTTCAGGTTTTTAGGCTTATTCGGCTATTTTTGCCTTTTCGTCTTAGTCTTCTGTTACTTCTACTTTTAGGCTTATTCTTCTGTATGTTCTTCTAGTTCTTCTTGTTCTTCTGGTAGTTCTACCTCTCCTTCTTCTTCATCATCTTCTGCTTCTTCTGAATTTTCTGCTTTTCAATTTCTGCTTCTTCTGCTTCTTCTTCAGTTTATTCTTCTGTATTTTCTGCTTTTTCGTCTTATTCTTCTGTTTCAACTTCTTGTTCTTCTTGTTCTGTTAGTTCACCCTTGATCTTCTTGTACTTCTACATCTCCTTCTTCTTCTTCTTCTTATACTTCTCCTTCCTCTTTACCTTCGACTGTTTCTTCTGCATTTTCTCCTTTTTCAATTACCTCTTCTTCTGCTTCTTTTGGTTTTACTTCAGCTTCTTCTTCTGTTATATCTGCTCTTTTGGTTTCTTCTTCTGTTATTCTGCTTTTTCGGCTTATTCTTCTGTTTTATCTGTTTTTTCAGCTTATTCTTCTGTTATTTATGCTTGTTCGGCTTTTTCTTATCCCATTTCTGCTTTTTCGGCTTATTCTTTAATTTCTGCTTTTTCGGCTTATTTCTCCGTTATTTCAGGTTTTTCGGCTTATTCTTCGGTTATTTCTGCTTTTCGGCTTATACTTCTGATATTTCTACTTTTTCTGCTTATTCTGTTATTTCTTTCTTTTCGTCTTATTCTTCTGTTTCTACTTCTTGTTCTTCTTGTTTTCCTAGTTCTTCTTGTTCTTCTAGTACTTCTTGTTCTTAGTATAGTTCTACATCTCCTTCTTTTTCTTCTTCTTCTTATTCATCTTCTTCAGTTTATTAAGCATTTTCTGCTTTTTCTATTTCTTCTTCTTCTCCTTCTTCTGCTTCTTCTGCTTCTTCTTCTGTCATTTCTGCTTTTTCGTCTTATTCCACCATTATTTCAGGTTTTTAGGCTTATTCGGTTATTTTTGCCTTTTCGTCTTAGTCTTCTGTTACTTCTACTTTTAGGCTTATTCTTCTGTTTGTTCTTCTAGTTCTTCTTGTTCTTCTGGTAGTTCTACCTCTCCTTCTTCTTCATCATCTTCTGCTTCTTCTGAATTTTCTGCTTTTCAATTTCTGCTTCTTCTTCAGCTTATTCTTCTGTATTTTCTGCTTTTTCGTCTTATTCCATCATTTTTTTAAGGTTTTTAGGCTTATTCGGTTATTTTTGCCTGTTCGTCTTAGTCTTCTGTTACTTCTACTTTTAGGCTTATTCTTCTGTTTGTTCTTCTAGTTCTTCTTGTTCTTCTGGTAGTTCTACATCTCCTTCTTCTTCATCATCTTCTGCTTCTTCTGAATTTTCTGCTTTTCAATTTCTGCTTCTTCTGCTTCTTCTTCAGTTTATTCTTCTGTATTTTCTGCTTTTTCGTCTTATTCTTCTGTTTCAACTTCTTCTTCTTCTTCTTCTTTTAGTTCACCCTTGTTCTTCTTGTACTTCTACATCTCCTTCTTCTTCTTCTTCTTATACTTCTCCTTCCTCTTCACCTTCGACTGTTTCTTCTGCATTTTCTCCTTTTTCAATTACTTCTTCTTCTGCTTCTTTTGGTTTTACTTCAGCTTCTTCTTCTGTTATATCTGCTCTTTTGGTTTCTTCTTCTGTTATTCTGCTTTTTCGGCTTATTCTTCTGTTTTATCTGTTTTTTCAGCTCATTCTTCTGTTATTTATACTTGTTCGGCCTTTTCTTCTCTTATTTCTGCTTTTACAGCTTCTTCTGTTATTTCTTCTTTTTCGGCTTGTTCCTCCGTTATTTCAGGTTTTTCGGCTTATTCTTCGGTTATTCCTGCTTTTTGGCTTATACTTCTGTTATTTCTACTTTTTCTGCTTATTCTGTTATTTCTTTCTTTTCGTCTTATTCTTCTGTTTCTACTTCTTGTTCTTCTTGTTTTCCTAGTTCTTCTTGTTCTTCTAGTACTTCTTGTTCTTCTTATAATTCTACATCTTCTTTTTCTTCTTCTTCTTATTCATTTTCTTCAGTTTATTAAGCATTTTCTGCTGTTTCTATTTCTTCCTCTTCTCCTTCTTCTGCTTCTTCTGCTTCTTCTTCTGTCATTTCTGCTTTTTCGTCTTATTCCACCATTTTTTCAGGTTTTTAGACTTATTCGGCTATTTTTGCCTTTTCGTCTTAGTCTTCTGTTACTTCTACTTTTAGGCTTATTCTTCTGTTTGTTCTTCTAGTTCTATTTGTTCTTCTGGTAGTTCTACCTCTCCTTCTTGCCGCGGACCAGCCCAGCAGTGGCGGGAGATCGAGACAATCTCATGGTTGAATGAGAATGAGCAAAAGGTGATCGAAGGAATTAGGGCGAGGGACAAGAAAGAATGACACACAGACACACTCAAGGGAGAGTGAAAATCTGAGTGCGCTTTATTGTAAGCAATCTTCTCTTTTTATACATTTTTACATTAATTGCTTCATTGTGTTTTGCACAGAATATGGTTAATCATTTATCAAGTCATACCTGCACTTTGTATCACATATCATTACATCTCGCTTATTATTTATCAAGAAATCAAGTACAAATCAAGAACATTTCATACTCTAATCTCCATAATGGAGGCTCATTCTAGAACATCTGAATTATGATTATATTTTTATTATTACTTTATTATTATGTTTTTCATATACTATTATCTATTCTCATACTTTTGTTTGGCTATATTATTTACTAAGTAATAGAATCTGTTTCCATAGTTGCATTCCTTTACTATGAGCCTAGTTACTGGTAATGAGTAACAACATATTTTGGTGGTGCCTCAACAACGCCCAGGCCCAATTGTTCCAGTAATTTTTCATGGATGAAAAGGTGGGAACCAAAATCCCCTCGGGGACTGCGCCTGTCTTAGGTTGTCAGAACTCGCTTTCTGATCTTACCCGTCATTGACTGTCCAGTCCAGCGCACAGGGGCAGGGGCTGATTATGCCAAGATAGCACAGCCACCCGATATTAATGCGAAATTGTGGCAATTGTAACATTGCTCTCAGGAGCCGCCACAGTTCCCCCTTTTGTTTTTTTAAATTGAAGCTGCATAAAATGCATATCACGACGAAGAATCTTCAAATTTCTGTTAAGCAGCTTCAAAAACACAGGCATCAAAAGGCATCCAACCAAAACAATGAGCGTAATCACTCCAAATGAAATCAAAAAATGTAGCCAATTTGAGGGAGCCAAAGAACGCAGAGAATCAGAAAATGTAGAAGCAAAATCAAACAATGCTGGTTCAGACAAGTGTGCTTGGCTCATTGCAGAAATTTCTGCCTGGAGAGATGACATATCATGACTAGAGTCACTTTCACGCCAAACACCAAGCAAATGATTTTTAACAAAATTCCAATCAAGAGAAGAATTATAAGGTTTAGGCGTAACACAAATAAATTTAAATTGTGCATGACAACGAGTTGAGAGAAGTTTTTTGATTTGCTGTACTTCCTCTCCCAAAGCTAATACAGTCTCTTCAAGAGCATTAAGTTTTTGTTCCATTTTTTTATCTATGGAATGTTGCAAAGCAAGTGCCAAAGTCACATTTTGTGTAAGATCATTAACAAAATGAGCTGTATGTGTTTCCTGCACCAAGGCAACAGATGATGCTGCAAGAGAAGTAACAATTGCAATCAAGGCAGCAATATGTAAAATAAGCGTAGCAACAAAATGTTTAGAATGAATTAAAGCATTGACTTCCTGAATAATTTGTAAAGCAGTATTGTCAAACCATGGGGTATTTTGTAAATCCACAGGTAATATAACATAAGAAGGTCTATTTAACATAACCATAGTAGAAAAATTATGAACAATATTAGGAGTTAGGCAATTAGACAACACACACTTAGAACAGGTTACAGAATAGGAATTCCCATGGCAGGAAATGTTCATTGTGTTGGCAGATCCAAAAAGCAATGTATAGGGGTATCCAATGCAGGCACGAAGATTGAAATTCCATACGGCGTAGATATTTTGTCTGGTGCTAAAAAGTTTGATAGTATTCACAGCAGCAAAAAGACGAAAAAGTTCAAGTAAGCACGAGTTCCATTGGAAGTGGTGAAGAAGTAGGTGATCTGTGACTTTTCAGGTTTCAGTCAGTGCAGAGGAGGAACCAAGGTGTTGGTTTAATTTAGCAGGGACCAGATGGGTGAATTAGCATCATTAAACAAGTATTAGATAAATTAATAAAAAGGAACAAAAAAATTAGAGTACCATATAGATACTTTGTACATTTTTTACATAGAGGTGACTCAATAGGAAAGACAAAAATACCTTTTATACCAGACCTTTTTTTTTTTTAAATAAACACATTTAAACAAAGTAAATTATTAATATTTAACATAATTTTAAGGCATATATGCCTTGAATTATATTATAAAATTTGAACTAGTTTTTGTTTTCCAAAAATTAAAAAAAAATTTTTGATAGTGATTGTAAGATTTGTTTTTATGAGAATTTATATAGGCGCCATTTATAATTAGTCCTCTAGAGGTCAAAAACAAAACAAAATAAAACAACACAAAACAAAACACAAAGACAGACAAACAGATACAGAGATCTCTTGATATATATATTTAAAATTTTGGCCATATGTATATATTTTAAGAGATAGTTATTTTATTAATTTTTGTGACGTCACTGAGGTATTTTAATGAGTTAAAAGCTAAAAACTGTGCAGAAAATAAGTATTTAATTTTAATTATTATTAAAGACCTTGGGCTCGAGACCACAACAATCAGGCAGTTTTATTAACTTTTTTAGATAAGAGAATATTTTTTGAGTTTATATTTTTAAGAAGTGATTATTTGGCTTTAGGTTGTCAATGTTTTATTATACTGAGAGCAAGTATATATTAAAACAAAAAAGAATACTGTTATTTTGATAACAGAAGAAGAGGGAAATTTTTACAGTTTGTTTGTTTTTAGGCTTTTATTAAAATTTGAGGTTTGAATTTAGCTCAAATATGTTTGTATTATTATTTAATTTTTTTTTGGTTAATTAATTTTAACAAGAAATTTAACCTTTTACAGGTCCAATAAGTAAATCTAAAAACTTTTATTCAACCAATAAGCATTTTGTATAGCTTGTTAGCAAATTTAAAATAACTCAGTATTTTTTTTTTACTTAGACAATTTAGACTTTAAAATTTAGAAATAACATAGGGAAATAAAACTTTTTTCCTAGAATGAACCAAAATAGTTTAGTCCCCCACAGCAGGAAGGCAGTAGAGACTTGCCAGTGATCCCAACACTGGAGAAAAAGTCCAGGCAGCTGCTTGTTGAGATCAGGGGCAGCCCCCACCCATTCGTTGCAGTGGGTTTAGAATATTATTATAAAAACCTTTAGTTATATTATATAGTTATATTTAACCATTTTTTATTACCTTAGCAATAGTAAATGAACTTTAAATATTATTATTTAGAAATATTTTATTTATTTATTTTAAAAGAATAAATGGCCTAACCACATACTTAGAATCAGAAAACAAAGTTAAAGGCTGAGCAAAATGCTCAAGTGTCATAATGACTAATTATTTCAGCCTGCTGAGCAGAGACATTTTTAGAGACTTTTTGTAAAGGTTCATCTCTAAGACTATAAACTGCAAAGACTCCAGATGAAGAGCCATCAGTGAAAATGACCTTTGTATTGGGTACAGGTTTAGAATTAATAATTTTTGGAAAAATAAGTTTAGTTTTTTCTGCAAATTTCAATAATGGATGTTGACGCAAATGAAATTTAACTTGTCCTGAAAAATTTTGTATGGCAACTCCCCAATCATTATCATTTTGTAATAAAAATTCAAATTGTTTTTTGTTATATGGAATTATTATATTATTTGGATCTCTGCCAAATAATTCTCGAGACCTCAGGACACCTTTCATGATTAACCAGGCACACATTAATGGATATGCAGTGACCACACGTGTTTGTACATGTGACAAGTGCAGCCATTCCAGGATGCCATCTTGCCATAAGCAAGCTGTTGGAGTATAAACAGTCTGAATAATTAATAAGTCCCAAGTTTTTGAATAATCCACTTGAATAACTTTTGCTTCAGATAATTTTTGTTCAACCAATTTAATACTCTGCAATGCTTCCTGAGTTAATTTACGAGGAGATTTAGGGTTTGAATCTCCCTGTAGAATTGCAAAAAGTGGATGTAAATCTCCAGTAGTAATTTTTAAGTAAGGCTTTATCCAATTAATATTTCCTAATAATTTTTGGAAATCATTCAAAGTCTGTAATTTATCGATACGAATCTGTAAATTTTGTGACATAATGCAATCATCATATATAACTTTTCCTAAATAATTTAGAGGTCTTTCTTTTTGAATTTTATCAGGGGCCACTATTAGGCCATATGCAGTCAATTGTTCTATAAGATGTTTCAATATTTGATCTGCAATTTCTTTCATAGGATGACTTAAGAGAATATCATCCATATAATGAATAATATATGCTTCTGGAAATTTTAACCTTGTCTTTTGTAAAGCTTGATCTACAAATTTTTGACATAAAGTAGGAGAATTTTTCATACCTTGTGGCAAAACCTTCCATTGATAACGTTGCCAAGGTTTTTGAAAATTACTAGATGGAATACTAAATGCAAATTTTTTACAATCATCTGGATGTAATTTAATTGTAAAAAAGCAGCCTTGAAGGTCAATAATAATAACATAGCTGTCTTTTGGAACCGCTACAGGAGAGGGCAACCCTGGTTGTAGGGCACCCATATCTTGCATTGTGGCGTTTACCGCTCTTAGATCCTGCAACAATCGCCATTTACCAGATTTTTTCTTTATGCAAAAAACAGGAGTATTCCAAGGACTCGTAGACGGTTCCAAATGACCTTTAGCTAATTGCTCTTTAACTATAGTTTGAATAGCCTGGATCTTTTCTGAAGTAAGGGGCCATTGATCGATCCAGACAGGATTTTAATCTTTCCAGTTAATTTTATCAGCATATTGTTGAGTTTCAATGGCCCCTATAAAAAAGCCTGTTCATCTATCACATCAGGGGTAACTAGAGACATTTGTAAAGACTCCATAATATCACGTCCCCATAGGGAAAACGGCAAGGCAGGAATCACATAAGGCTGAAACAAACCTTTCTGTGACCCCAGTTGCCAAGACAACATTTGTGAGCTTTGAGCAACATTATTGGCCATGCCCAATCCAATCAGTGTGGAGGAAAAATTTAACACAGGCCAAGCCGCAGGCCAATCTTTGCCTGCAATACATGACCGGTCAGCTCCTGTGTCTAGCAACCCCATAATTGGATGTCCATTAATAATTAACTTTTTCAATGGTCTTTCTTTTGTAATATTTTGAGTCCAAGCAACCACATCTGTGGACCCAAAACCTTGTTCTCCTCTTTCTTCCTTCAAAATTGGGTTTGGTAATTTAATATAAGAAAGCACAAGAATTTGCGCAATACGTTGATTTTTATGAATTTGTATTGTTTTCTTTAAAGGCCTGATCATAACTTTAATTTTTCCATTAAAATCAGAGTCTACAATACCCAGAAGTACTTCAAAATTCTTTTTATAATTTGAACTACGGCCAATTATTAGCCCCACTGTTCCTTGGGGTAGCGGTCCCTTTAAACAAGTCTCAATAGGCGTAACTCCATCGATGGCTGAAAGAATAACATCAGCTACCGATGCAAGATCAAGTCCGGCACTTCCTGGAGTGCCTCTAGGTAATTCATGTATGGTCACAGTAGAGTTAGGCGCCTCAGTCTGTGTGATGTTTTTGAGCGCCGAGTCAGACCCTCTTTCGTTTACGGGGCTGAGGGCTCGCCCCTCTGAGAGGAGAGTTTTTTTTTGTTTTGTTTTTGATTCTTTTCTATTTGTTTTAATTTATGTCCATCCTTATGTCACTTACTGTTCCTGGAGGAGGGGTGTGCAGCCTCTTTGGTTTAGAGCATTTACATTGTTTTTTCTTGCTAGAATAATTTGGAGCCATAAGAGTATTCTGTGGCACGGGGTTTTGTTTTGGTTCTGTTGTCCTACAAAGATCAGCAAATGCTTCTTCAAAGTCACTATTATCCTCATCACCCATAACTTCTGCATATTCAGGATCTCCAGGGTGACAATCTACAAGTTCTCCTTCTGCAATAGGTGCAGTAGGGAACACAGCACCCGAATATGTTTTAGATTTATTGGCAAAAGGAACAGTTTCCTGATCACTACTTTTTTCTGAGATTTCTCCTTTCCATAGATCTGCTTCTGTAGTATCAACTAATAAATTTCTAATTTGTACCCATAGAGGAAAAGCCTGAACGGGCACCTGTGTAGGGCCGTTTTGAATATAAAATTTTTGAATTTCTTTTCCTACACGTATCCAATTTGTCAAAGACAAACTGCCCTCTTCAGGAAACCAGGGGCAGATTCTTAAAATAAACTCATAAAATTCACTGAGGGACCTGTTACTTATTGTCATCCCTCGGCTTTTTAACATGTGACTTAAAACAGAAAGGAAAAGTCCTCTATCTCTAGAGTGAGAATGTCCCATTTTTATAGATTACTCGCCTTCTATAACTGGTTATCCTTTACCAGCGAGCCCGCGGCGCCCTGACGAGATTCCCTATCCTTCGATAAAAAATGAAATAAAAAAGTGAAGAGATAGCTTACCTAGAGCTCATTCTTCGTGAACACGTCTTCTTCTTAAGGAAAAACCTAGAGAGTTGATCGCTTAGAAAGCGAAACTAAAAACACTCAGCGATGCTCGCCTGACCGTACTCCTCGCGGAGTATTAGAAAGCCTTGGTATAGGGGTGACCGTATAAGCCCCGGTCTCGGACTCGCAAGGGAGACCCCACTAAACCGTAACGGCTTTCGCGGAACTGCAGGAACGAGCCCACACAGGCTCCGCGGCTCAAGAGAGCCTTGGAACACGAACGCAAACACTCACACAAACATACACGCAGGCACACAAAGCAGAGAAGGCCAAATCTTCCAGCTTCACGGAGCCCCACTGTTTGGGACTCGAGCCCCACGTTTGGGCGCCAGCTGCCGCGGACCAGCCCAGCAGTGGCGGGAGATCGAGACAATCTCAGGGTTGAATGAGAATGAGCAAAAGGTGATCGAAGGAATTAGGGCGAGGGACAAGAAAGAATGACACACAGACACACTCAAGGGAGAGTGAAAATCTGAGTGCGCTTTATTGTAAGCAATCTTCTCTTTTTATACATTTTTACAGTAATTGCTTCATTGTGTTTTGCACAGAATATGGTTAATCATTTATCAAGGCATACGTGCACATTGTATCACATATCATTACATCTCGCTTATTATTTATCAAGAAATCAAGTACAAATCAAGAACATTTCATACTCTAATCTCCATAATGGAGGCTCATTCTAGAACATCTGAATTATGATTATATTTTTATTATTACTTCATTATTATGTTTTTCATATACTATTATCTATTCTCATACTTTTGTTTGGCTATATTATTTACTAAGTAATAGAATCTGTTTCCATAGTTGCATTCCTTTACTATGAGCCTAGTTACTGGTAATGAGTAACAACATATTTTGGTGGTGCCTCAACAACGCCCAGGCCCAATTGTTCCAGTAATTTTTCATGGATGAAAAGGTGGGAACCAAAATCCCCTCGGGGACTGCGCCTGTCTTAGGTTGTCAGAACTCGATTTCTGATCTTACCCGTCATTGACTGTCCAGTCCAGCGAACAGGGGCAGGGGCTGATTATGCCAAGATAGCACAGCCACCCGATATTAATTCGAAATTGTGGCAATTGTAACATTGCTCTCAGGAGCCGCCACACCTTCTTCTTCATCATCTTCTGCTTCTTCTGAATTTTCTCCTTTTCAATTTCTGCTTTTGTGCTTCTTCTTCAGCTTATTCTTCTGTATTTTCTGCCTTTTCGTCTTATTCTTCTGTTTCAACTTCTTGTTCTTCTTTTTCTTTCAGTTCTCCCTTGTTATTCTTGTACTTCTACATCTCCTTCTTATTCTTATACATCTTCTTCCTCTTCACCTTCTTCTGTTTCTTCTGCATTTTCTCCTTTTTCAATTACTTCTTCTGCTGCTTCTTTTGGTTTTACTTCAGCTTCTTCTTCTGTTATATCTGCTCTTTTGGCTTCTCTTCTGTTATTCTGCTTTTTCGGCTTATTCTTTGGTTTTATCTATTTTTTCAGCTCATTCTTCTGTTATTTATACTTGTTCGGCTTTTTCTTCTCCCATTTCTGCTTTTTCGGCTTATTCTTTAATTTCTGCTTTCTCGGCTTATTTCTCCGTTATTTCAGGTTTTTCGGCTTATTCTTCGGTTATTTCTGCTTTTCGGCTTATACTTCTGTTATTTCTACTTTTTCTGCTTATTCTGTTATTTCTTTCTTTTCGTCTTATTCTTCTGTTTCTACTTCCTGTTCTTCTTGTTTTCCTAGTTCTTCCTGTTCTTCTAGTACTTCTTGTTCTTCTTATAGTTCTACATCTCCTTCTTTTTCTTCTTCTTCTTATTCATCTTCTTCAGTTTATTAAGCATTTTCTGCTTTTTCTATTTCTTCTTCTTCTCCTTCTTCTGTTTCTTCTTCTGTCATTTCTGCTTTTTCGTCTTATTCCACCATTATTTCAGGTTTTTAGGCTTATTCGGTTATTTTTGCCTTTTCGTCTTAGTCTTCTGTTACTTCTACTTTTAGACTTATTCTTCTGTTTGTTCTTCTAGTTCTTCTTGTTCTTCTGGTAGTTCTACCTCTCCTTCTTCTTCATCATCTTCTGCTTCTTCTGAATTTTCTCCTTTTCAATTTCTGCTTTTGTGCTTCTTCTTCAGCTCATTCTTCTGTATTTTCTGCTTTTTCGTCTTATTCTTCTGTTTCAACTTCTTGTTCTTCTTTTTCTTTTAGTTCTCCCTTGTTATTTTGTACTTCTACATCTCCTTCTTATTCTTATACATCTTCTTCCTCTTCACCTTCTTCTGTTTCTTCTGCATTTTCTCCTTTTTCAATTACTTCTTCTTCTGCTGCTTCTTTTGGTTTTACGTCAGCTTCTTCTTCTGTTATATCTGCTCTTTTGGCTTCTTCTTCTGTTATTCTGCTTTCTCGGCTTATTCTTCTGTTTTATCTGTTTTTTGAGCTCATTCTTCTGTTATTTATGCTTGTTCGGCTTTTTCTTCTCTTATGTCTGCTTTTTTCGCTTGTTCCTCCTTTATTTCAGGTTTTTCGGCTTATTCTTCGTTTATTTCTGCTTTTCGGTTTATACTTCTGTTATTTCTACTTTTTCTGCTTATTCTGTTATTTCTTTCTTTTCGTCTTATTCTTCTGTTTCTACTTCTTGTTCTTCTTGTTTTCCTAGTTCTTCTTGTTCTTCTAGTACTTCTTGTTCTTCTTATAGTTCTACATCTCCTTCTTTTTCTTCTTCTTCTTATTCATCTTCTGCAGTTTATTAAGCATTTTCTGCTTTTTCTTTTTCTTCTTCTTCTCCTTCTTCTGCTTCTTCTTCTGCTTCTTCTTCTGCCATTTCTGCTTTTTAGTCTTATTGCACCATTATTTCAGGTTTTTAGGCTTATTCGGTTATTTTTGCCTTTTCGTCTTAGTCTTCTGTTACTTCTACTTTTAGGCTTATTCTTCTGTTTGTTCTTCTAGTTCTTCTTGTTCTTCTGGTAGTTCTACCTCTCCTTCTTCTTCATCATCTTCTGCTTCTTCTGAATTTTCTGCTTTTCAATTTCTGCTTCTTCTGCTTTTTCTCAGCTTATTCTTCTGTATTTTCTGCTTTTTCGACTTATTCTTCTGTTTCAACTTCTTCTTCTTCTTGTGCTTTTTGTTCCCCCTTGTTCTTCTTGTACTTCTACATCTCCTTCTTATTCTTATACATCTTCTTCCTCTTCACCTTCTTCTGTTTCTTCTGCATTTTTCTCCTTTTTCAATTACTTCTTCTTCTGCTGCTTCTTTTGGTTTTACTTCAGCTTCTTCTTCTGTTATATGTGCTCTTTTGGCTTCTTCTTCTGTCATTCTGCTTTTTCGGCTTATTCTTCTGTTTTATCTGTTTTATCAGCTCATTCTTCTGTTATTTATGCTTGTTCGGCTTTTTCTTCTCTTATTTCTGCTTTTTCTGCTTCTTCTGTTTTGTCTGCTTTTTCGGCTTGTTTCTCCGTTATTTCAGGTTTTTCGGCTTATTCTTCGGTTATTTCTGCTTTTCGGCTTATACTTCTGTTATTTCTACTTTTTCTGCTTATTCTGTTATTTCTTTCTTTTCGTCTTATTCTTCTGTTTCTACTTCTTGTTCTTCTTGTTTTCCTAGTTCTTCTTGTTCTTCTAGTATTCTTGTTCTTCTTATAGTTCTACATCTCCTTCTTATTCTTCTTCTTCTTATTCATCTTCTGCAGTTTATTAAGCATTTTCTGCTTTTTCTATTTCTTCTTCTTCTCCTTCTTCTGCTTCTTCTGCTTCTTCTTCTGTCATTTCTGCTTTTTCGTCTTATTCCACCATTATTTCAGGTTTTTAGGCTTATTCGTTTATTTTTGCCTTTTCGTCTTAGTCTTCTGTTACTTCTACTTTTAGGCTTATTCTTCTGTTTGTTCTTCTAGTTCTTCTTGTTCTTCTGGTAGTTCTACCTCTCTTCTTCTTCATCATCTTCTGCTTCTTATGAATTTTCTGCTTTTCAATTTCTGCTTCTTCTGCTTCTTCCTCAGTTCATTCTTCTGTATTTTCTGCTTTTTCGTCTTATTCTTCTGTTTCAACTTCTTGTTCTTCTTGTTCTTTTAGTTCACCCTTGTTCTTCTTGTACTTCTACATCTCCTTCTTCTTCTTCTTCTTATACTTCTCCTTCCTCTTCACCTTCGACTGTTTCTTCTGCATTTTCTCCTTTTTCAATTATTTCTTCTTCTGCTTCTTTTGGTTTTACTTCAGCTTCTTCTTCTGTTATATCTGCTCTTTTGGCTTCTTCTTCTGCAATTCTGCTTTTTCGGCTTATTCTTCTGTTTTATCTGTTTTTTCAGCTCATTCTTCTGTTATTTATACTTGTTCGGCTTTTTCGTCTCTTATTTCTGCTTTTACAGCTTCTTCTGTTATTTCTTCTTTTTCGGCTTGTTCCTCCGTTATTTCAGGTTTTTCGGCTTATTCTTCGGTTATTCCTGCTTTTTGGCTTATACTTCTGTTATTTCTACTTTTTCTGCTTATTCTGTTATTTCTTTCTTTTCGTCTTATTCTTCTGTTTCTACTTCTTGTTCTTCGTGTTTTCCTAGTATTTCTTGTTCTTCCAGTACTTCTTGTTCTTCTTACAGTTCTACATCTCCTTCTTTTTCTTCCTCTTCTTATTCATCTTCTTCAGTTTATTAAGCATTTTCTGCTTTTTCTATTTCTTCTTCTTCTCCTTCTTCTGCTTCTTCTTCTGTTATTTCTGCTTTTTCGTCTTATTCCACCATTATTTCAGGTTTTTAGGCTTATTCGTTTATTTTTGCCTTTTCGTCTTAGTCGTCTGTTACTTCTACTTTTAGGCTTATTCTTCTGTTTGTTCTTCTAGTTCTTCTTGTTCTTCTGGTAGTTCTACCTCTCCTTCTTCTTCATCATCTTCTACTTCTTCTGAATTTTCTCCTTTTCAATTTGTGCTTTTGTGCTTCTTCTTCAGCTTATTCTTCTGTATTATCTGCCTTTTCGTCTTATTCTTCTGTTTCAACTTCTTGTTCTTCTTTTTCTTTTAGTTCTCCCTTGTTATTCTTGTACTTCTACATCTCCTTCTTATTCTTATACATCTTCTTCCTCTTCAACTTCTTCTGTTTCTTCTGCATTTTCTCCTTTTTCAATTACTTCTTCTTCTGCTGCTTCTTTTGGTTTTACTTCAGGTTCTTCTTCTGTTATATCTGCTCTTTTGGCTTCTTCTTCTGTTATTCTGCTTTTTCGGCTTTTTCTTCTGTTTTATCTGTTTTTTCAGCTCATTCTTCTGTTATTTATACTTGTTCGGCTTTTTCTTCTCCCATTTCTGCTTTTTCGGCTTATTCTTTAATTTCTGCTTTTTCGGCTTATTTCTCCGTTATTTCAGGTTTTTCGGCTTATTCTTCGGTTATTTCTGCTTTTTGGCTTATACTTCTGTTATTTCTACTTTTTCTGCTTATTCTGTTATTTCTTTCTTTTCGTCTTATTCTTCTGTTTCTACTTCTTGTTCTTCTTGTTTTCCTAGTTCTTCTTGTTCTTCTAGTACTTCTTGTTCTTCTTATAGTTCTACATCTCCTTCTTTTTCTTCTTCTTCTTATTCATCTTCTTCAGTTTATTAAGCATTTTCTGCTTTTTCTATTTCTTCTTCTTCTCCTTCTTCTGCTTCTTCTGCTTCTTCTTCTGTCATTTCTGCTTTTTCGTCTTATTCCACCATTATTTCAGGTTTTTAGGCTTATTCGGTTATTTTTGCCTTTTCGTCTTAGTCTTCTGTTACTTCTACTTTTAGGCTTATTCTTCTGTTTGTTCTTCTAGTTCTTCTTGTTCTTCTGGTAGTTCTACCTCTCCTTCTTCTTCATCATCTTCTGCTTCTTCTCAATTTTCTGCTTTTCAATTTCTGCTTCTTCTTCAGCTTATTCTTCTGTATTTTCTGATTTTTCGACTTATTCTTCAGTTTCAACTTCTTGTTCTTCTTGTTCTTTTAGGTCCCCCTTGTTCTTCTTGTACTTCTACATCTCCTTCTTATTCTTATACATCTTCATCCTCTTCACCTTCTTCTGTTTCTTCTGCATTTTCTCCTTTTTCAATTACTTCTTCTTCTGCTGCTTCTTTTGGTTTTACATCAGCTTCTTCTTCTGTTATATGTGCTCTTTTGGCTTCGTCTTCTGTTATTCTGCTTTTTCGGCTTATTCTTCTGTTTTATCTGTTTTTTCAGCTCATTCTTCTGTTTTTTATGCTTGTTCGGCTTTTTCTTCTCTTATTTCTGCTTTTTCGGCTTCATCTGTTATGTCTCGTTTTTTGGCTTGTTCCTCCGTTATTTCAGGTTTTTCAGCTTATTCTTCGGTATTTCTGCTTTTCGGCTTATACTTCTGTTATTTCTACTTTTTCTGCTTATTCTGTTATTTCCTTCTTTTCCTCTTATTCTTCTGTTTCTACTTCTTGTTCTTCTTGTTTTCCTAGTTCTTCTAGTACTTCTTGTTCTTCTTATAGTTCTACATCTCCTTCTTTTTCTTCTTCTTCTTATTCATCTTCTGCAGTTTATTAAGCATTTTCTGCTTTTTCTATTTCTTCTTCTTCTCCTTCTTCTGCTTCTTCTTCTGCTACTTCTTCTGCCATTTCTGCTTTTTCGTCTTTTTCCACCATTATTTCAGGTTTTTAGGCTTATTCGGTTATTTTTGCCTTTTCGTCTTAGTCTTCTGTTACTTCTACTTTTAGGCTTATTCTTCTCTTTGTTCTTCTAGTTCTTCTTGTTCTTCTGGTAGTTCTACCTCTCCTTCTTCTTCATCATCTTCTGCTTCTTCTCAATTTTCTGCTTTTCAATTTCTGCTTCTTCTGCTTCTTCTTCAGCTTATTCTTCTGTATTTTCTGCTTTTTCGACTTATTCTTCTGTTTCAACTTCTTCTTCTTCTTGTTCTTTTAGGTCCCCCTTGTTCTTCTTGTACTTCTACATCTCCTTCTTATTCTTATACATCTTCTTCCTCTTCACCTTTTTCTGTTTCTTCTGCATTTTCTCCTTTTTCAATTACTTCTTCTTCTGCTGCTTCTTTTGGTTTTACTTCAGCTTTTTCTTCTGTTATATGTGCTCTTTTGGCTTCTTCTTCTGTTATTCTGCTTTTTCGGCTTATTCTTCTGTTTTATCTGTTTTTTCAGCTCATTCTTCTGTTATTTATCTTGTTCGGCTTTTTCTTCTCCCATTTCTGCTTTTTCGGCTTCTTCTGTTATGTCTGCTTTTTCGGCTTGTTCCTCCGTTATTTCAGTTTTTTCGGCTTATTGTTCGGTTATATCTGCTTTTCGGTTTATACTTCTGTTATTTCTTTCTTTTCGTCTTATTCTTCTGTTTCTACTTCTTGTTCTTGTTTTCCTAGATATTCTTGTTCTTCTAGTACTTCTTGTTCTTCTTATAGTTCTACATCTCCTTCTTTTTCTTCTTCTTCTTATTCATCTTCTTCAGTTTATTAAGCATTTTCTGCTTTTTCTATTTCTCCCTCTTCTCCTTCATCTGCTTCTTCTTCTGTTCTTCTTCTGCCATTTCTGCTTTTTCGTCTTATTCCACCATTATTTCAGGTTTTTAGGCTTATTCGGTTATTTTTGCCTTTTCGTCTTAGTCTTCTGTTACTTCTACTTTTAGGCTTATTCTTCTGTTTGTCTTCTAGTTCTTCTTGTTCTTCTGGTAGTTCTACCTCTCCTTCTTCTTCATCATCTTCTGCTTCTTCTGAATTTTCTGCTTTTCAATTTCTGCTTCTTCTGCTTCTTCTTCAGTTTATTCTTCTGTATTTTCTGCTTTTTCGTCTTATTCTTCTGTTTCAACTTCTTGTTCTTCTTGTTCTTTTAGTTCACCCTTGTTCTTCTAGTACTTCTACATGTCCTTCTTCTTCTTCTTCTTATACTTCTCCTTCCTCTTCACCTTCGACTGTTTCTTCTGCATTTTCTCCTTTTTCAATTACTTCTTCTTCTGCTTCTTTTGGTTTTACTTCAGCTTCTTCTTCTGTTATATCTGCTCTTTTGGCTTCTTCTTCTGTAATTCTGCTTTTTCGGCTTATTCTTCTGTTTTATCTGTTTTTTCAGCTCATTCTTCTGTTATTTATACTTGATCGGCTTTTTCGTCTCTTATTTCTGCTTTTACAGCTTCTTCTGTTATTTCTTCTTTATCGGCTTGTTTTTCCGTTATTTCAGGTTTTTCGGCTTATTCTTCGGTTATTCCTGCTTTTTGGCTTATACTTCTGTTATTTCTACTTTTTCTGCTTATTCTGTTATTTCTTTCTTTTCGTCTTATTCTTCTGTTTCTACTTCTTGTTCTTCGTGTTTTCCTAGTATTTCTTGTTCTTCCAGTACTTCTTGTTCTTCTTACAGTTCTACATCTCCTTCTTTTTCTTCTTCTTCTTATTCATCTTCTTCAGTTTATTAAGCATTTTCTGCTTTTTCTATTTCCTCTTCTTCTCCTTCTTCTGCTTCTTCTTCTCTCATTTCTGCTTTTTCGTCTTATTCCACCATTATTTCAGGTTTTTAGGCTTATTCGGTTATTTTTGCCTTTTCGTCTTAGTCTTCTGTTACTTTTACTTTTAGGCTTATTCTTCTGTTTGTTGTTCTAGTTCTTCTTGTTCTTCTGGTAGTAATATCTCTCCTTCTTCTTCATCATCTTCTGCTTCTTCTGAATTTTCTCCTTTTCAATTTCTGCTTTTGTGCTTCTTCTTCAGCTTATTCATCTGTATTTTCTGCGTTTTCGTCTTATTCTTCTGTTTCAACTTCTTGTTCTTCTTTTTCTTTTAGTTCTCCCTTGTTATTCTTGTACTTCTACATCTCATTCTTATTCTTATACATCTTCTTCCTCTTCACCTTCTTCTGTTTCTTCTGCATTTTCTCCTTTTTCAATTACTTCTTCTTCTGCTGCTTCTTTTGGTTTTACTTCAGCTTCTTCTTCTGTTATGTCTGCTCTTTTGGCTTCTCTTCTGTTATTCTGCTTTTTCGGCTTATTCTTTTGTTTTATCTATTTTTTCAGCTCATTCTTCTGTTATTTATACTTGTTCGGCTTTTTCTTCTCCCATTTCTGCTTTTTCGGCTTATTCTTTAATTTCTGCTTTTTCGGCTTATTTCTCGGTTATTTCAGGTTTTTCGGCTTATTCTTCGGTTATTTCTGCTTTTCGGCTTATACTTCTGTTATTTCTACTTTTTCTGCTTATTCTGTTATTTCTTTCTTTTCGTCTTATTCTTCTGTTTCTACTTCTTGTTCTTCTTGTTTTCCTAGTTCTTCTTGTTCTTCTAGTACTTCTTGTTCTTCTTATAGTTCTACATCTCCTTCTTTTTCTTCTTCTTCTTATTCATCTTCTTCAGTTTATTAAGCATTTTCTGCTTTTTCTATTTCTCCCTCTTCTCCTTCATCTGCTTCTTCTTCTGTTCTTCTTCTGCCATTTCTGCTTTTTCGTCTTATTCCACCATTATTTCAGGTTTTTAGGCTTATTCGGTTATTTTTGCCTTTTCGTCTTAGTCTTCTGTTACTTCTACTTTTAGGCTTATTCTTCTGTTTGTCTTCTAGTTCTTCTTGTTCTTCTGGTAGTTCTACCTCTCCTTCTTCTTCATCATCTTCTGCTTCTTCTGAATTTTCTGCTTTTCAATTTCTGCTTCTTCTGCTTCTTCTTCAGTTTATTCTTCTGTATTTTCTGCTTTTTCGTCTTATTCTTCTGTTTCAACTTCTTGTTCTTCTTGTTCTTTTAGTTCACCCTTGTTCTTCTAGTACTTCTACATGTCCTTCTTGTTCTTCTTCTTATACTTCTCCTTCCTCTTCACCTTCGACTGTTTCTTCTGCATTTTCTCCTTTTTCAATTACTTCTTCTTCTGCTTCTTTTGGTTTTACTTCAGCTTCTTCTTCTGTTATATCTGCTCTTTTGGCTTCTTCTTCTGTAATTCTGCTTTTTCGGCTTATTCTTCTGTTTTATCTGTTTTTTCAGCTCATTCTCTGTTATTTATACTTGATCGGCTTTTTCGTCTCTTATTTCTGCTTTTACAGCTTCTTCTGTTATTTCTTCATTATCGGCTTGTTTTTCCGTTATTTCAGGTTTTTCGGCTTATTCTTCGGTTATTCCTGCTTTTTGGCTTATACTTCTGTTATTTCTACTTTTTCTGCTTATTCTGTTATTTCTTTCTTTTCGTCTTATTCTTCTGTTTCTACTTCTTGTTCTTCGTGTTTTCCTAGTATTTCTTGTTCTTCCAGTACTTCTTGTTCTTCTTAGAGTTCTACATCTCCTTCTTTTTCTTCTTCTTCTTATTCATCTTCTTCAGTTTATTAAGCATTTTCTGCTTTTTCTATTTCCTCTTCTTCTCCTTCTTCTGCTTCTTCTTCTCTCATTTCTGCTTTTTCGTCTTATTCCACCATTATTTCAGGTTTTTAGGCTTATTCGGTTATTTTTGCCTTTTCGTCTTAGTCTTCTGTTACTTCTACTTTTAGGCTTATTCTTCTGTTTGTTGTTCTAGTTCTTCTTGTTCTTCTGGTAGTAATATCTCTCCTTCTTCTTCATCATCTTCTGCTTCTTCTGAATTTTCTCCTTTTCAATTTCTGCTTTTGTGCTTCTTCTTCAGCTTATTCTTCTGTATTTTCTGCGTTTTCGTCTTATTCTTCTGTTTCAACTTCTTGTTCTTCTTTTTCTTTTAGTTCTCCCTTGTTATTCTTGTACTTCTACATCTCATTCTTATTCTTATACATCTTCTTCCTCTTCACCTTCTTCTGTTTCTTCTGCATTTTCTCCTTTTTCAATTACTTCTTCTTCTGCTGCTTCTTTTGGTTTTACTTCAGCTTCTTCTTCTGTTATGTCTGCTCTTTTGGCTTCTCTTCTGTTATTCTGCTTTTTCGGCTTATTCTTTTGTTTTATCTATATTTTCAGCTCATTCTTCTGTTATTTATACTTGTTCGGCTTTTTCTTCTCCCATTTCTGCTTTTTCGGCTTATTCTTTAATTTCTGCTTTTTCGGCTTATTTCTCGGTTATTTCAGGTTTTTCGGCTTATTCTTCGGTTATTTCTGCTTTTCGGCTTATACTTCTGTTATTTCTACTTTTTCTGCTTATTCTGTTATTTCTTTCTTTTCGTCTTATTCTTCTGTTTCTACTTCTTGTTCTTCTTGTTTTCCTAGTTCTTCTTGTTCTTCTAGTACTTCTTGTTCTTCTTATAGTTCTACATCTCCTTCTTTTTCTTCTTCTTCTTATTCATCTTCTTCAGTTTATTAAGCATTTTCTGCTTTTTCTATTTCTCCCTCTTCTCCTTCATCTGCTTCTTCTTCTGTTCTTCTTCTGCCATTTCTGCTTTTTCGTCTTATTCCACCATTATTTCAGGTTTTTAGGCTTATTCGGTTATTTTTGCCTTTTCGTCTTAGTCTTCTGTTACTTCTACTTTTAGGCTTATTCTTCTGTTTGTCTTCTAGTTCTTCTTGTTCTTCTGGTAGTTCTACCTCTCCTTCTTCTTCATCATCTTCTGCTTCTTCTGAATTTTCTGCTTTTCAATTTCTGCTTCTTCTGCTTCTTCTTCAGTTTATTCTTCTGTATTTTCTGCTTTTTCGTCTTATTCTTCTGTTTCAACTTCTTGTTCTTCTTGTTCTTTTAGTTCACCCTTGTTCTTCTAGTACTTCTACATGTCCTTCTTCTTCTTCTTCTTATACTTCTCCTTCCTCTTCACCTTCGACTGTTTCTTCTGCATTTTCTCCTTTTTCAATTACTTCTTCTTCTGCTTCTTTTGGTTTTACTTCAGCTTCTTCTTCTGTTATATCTGCTCTTTTGGCTTCTTCTTCTGTAATTCTGCTTTTTCGGCTTATTCTTCTGTTTTATCTGTTTTTTCAGCTCATTCTCTGTTATTTATACTTGATCGGCTTTTTCGTCTCTTATTTCTGCTTTTACAGCTTCTTCTGTTATTTCTTCATTATCGGCTTGTTTTTCCGTTATTTCAGGTTTTTCGGCTTATTCTTCGGTTATTCCTGCTTTGTGGCTTATACTTCTGTTATTTCTACTTTTTCTGCTTATTCTGTTATTTCTTTCTTTTCGTCTTATTCTTCTGTTTCTACTTCTTGTTCTTCGTGTTTTCCTAGTATTTCTTGTTCTTCCAGTACTTCTTGTTCTTCTTAGAGTTCTACATCTCCTTCTTTTTCTTCTTCTTCTTATTCATCTTCTTCAGTTTATTAAGCATTTTCTGCTTTTTCTATTTCCTCTTCTTCTCCTTCTTCTGCTTCTTCTTCTCTCATTTCTGCTTTTTCGTCTTATTCCACCATTATTTCAGGTTTTTAGGCTTATTCGGTTATTTTTGCCTTTTCGTCTTAGTCTTCTGTTACTTCTACTTTTAGGCTTATTCTTCTGTTTGTTGTTCTAGTTCTTCTTGTTCTTCTGGTAGTAATATCTCTCCTTCTTCTTCATCATCTTCTGCTTCTTCTGAATTTTCTCCTTTTCAATTTCTGCTTTTGTGCTTCTTCTTCAGCTTATTCTTCTGTATTTTCTGCGTTTTCGTCTTATTCTTCTGTTTCAACTTCTTGTTCTTCTTTTTCTTTTAGTTCTCCCTTGTTATTCTTGTACTTCTACATCTCATTCTTATTCTTATACATCTTCTTCCTCTTCACCTTCTTCTGTTTCTTCTGCATTTTCTCCTTTTTCAATTACTTCTTCTTCTGCTGCTTCTTTTGGTTTTACTTCAGCTTCTTCTTCTGTTATGTCTGCTCTTTTGGCTTCTCTTCTGTTATTCTGCTTTTTCGGCTTATTCTTTTGTTTTATCTATTTTTTCAGCTCATTCTTCTGTTATTTATACTTGTTCGGCTTTTTCTTCTCCCATTTCTGCTTTTTCTTTAATTTCTGCTTTTTCAGCTTATTTCTCGGTTATTTCAGGTTTTTCGGCTTATTCTTCGGTTATATCTGCTTTTCGGCTTATACTTCTGTTATTTCTACTTTTTCTGCTTATTCTGTTATTTCTTTCTTTTCGTCTTATTCTTCTGTTTCTACTTCTTGTTCTTCTTGTTTTCCTAGTTCTTCTTGTTCTTCTAGTACTTCTTGTTCTTCTTATAGTTCTACATCTCCTCCTTTTTCTTCTTCTTCTTATTCATCTTTTCAGTTTATTAAGCATTTTCTGCTTTTTCTATTTCTCCCTCTTCTCCTTCTTCTGCTTCTTCTTCTGTTCTTCTTCTGCCATTTCTGCTTTTTCGTCTTATTCCACCATTATTTCAGGTTTTTAGGCTTATTCGGTTATTTTTGCCTTTTTGTCTTAGTCTCTGTTACTTCTACTTTTAGGCTTATTCTTCTGTTTGTTCTTCTAGTTCTTCTTGTTCTTCTGGTAGTTCTACCTCTAATTCTTCTTCATCATCTTCTGCTTCTTCTGAATTTTCTGCTTTTCAATTTCTGCTTCTGCTTCTTCTTCAGTTTATTCTTCTGTATTTTCTGCTTTTTCGTCTTATTCTTCTGTTTCAACTTCTTGTTCTTCTTGTTCTGTTAGTTCACCCTTGTTCTTCTTGTACTTCTACATCTCCTTCTTCTTCTTCTTATACTTCTCCTTCCTCTTCACCTTCGACTGTTTCTTCTGCATTTTCTCCCTTTTCAATTACTTCTTCTTCTGCTTCTTTTGGTTTTACTTCAGCTTCTTCTTCTGTTATATCTGCTCTTTTGGTTTCTTCTTCTGTTATTCTGCTTTTTCGGCTTATTCTTCTGTTTTATCTGTTTTTTCAGCTCATTCTTCTGTTATTTATACTTGTTCGGCTTTTTCTTCTCTTATTTCTGCTTTTACAGCTTCTTCTGTTATTTCTTCTTTTTCGGCTTGTTCCTCCGTTATTTCAGGTTTTTCGGCTTATTCTTCGGTTATTCCTGCTTTTTGGCTTACACTTCTGTTATTTCTACTTTTTCTGCTTATTCTGTTATTTCTTTCTTTTCGTCTTATTCTTCTGTTTCTACTTCTTGTTCTTCGTGTTTTCCTAGTATTTCTTGTTCTTCCAGTACTTCTTGTTCTTCTTACAGTTCTACATCTCCTTCTTTTTCTTCTTCTTCTTATACATCTTCTTCAGTTTATTAAGCATTTTCTGCTTTTTCTATTTCTTCTTCTTCTCCTTCTTCTGTTTCTTCTTCTGTCATTTCTGCTTTTTCGTCTTATTCCACCATTATTTCAGGTTTTTAGGCTTATCGGTTATTTTTGCCTTTTCGTATTAGTCTTCTGTTACTTCTACTTTTAGGCTTATTCTTCTGTTTGTTCTTCTAGTTCTTCTTGTTCTTCTGGTAGTTCTACCTCTCCTTCTTCATCATCTTCTGCTTCTTCTGAATTTTCTCCTTTTCAATTTCTGCTTTTGTGCTTCTTCTTCAGCTTATTCTTCTGTATTTTCTGCCTTTTCGTCTTATTCTTCTGTTTCATCTTCTTGTTCTTCTTTTTCTTTTAGTTCTCCCTTGTTCTTCTTGAACTTCTACATCTCCTTCTTATTCTTATACATCTTCTTCCTCTTCACCTTCTTCTGTTTCTTCTGCATTTTCTCTTTTTCAATTACTTCGTCTTCTGCTGCTTCTTTTGGTTTTACTTCAGGTTCTTCTTCTGTTATATCTGCTCTTTTGGCTTCTTCTTCTGTTATTCTGCTTTTTCGGCTTATTCTTCTGTTTTATCAGTTTTTTCAGCTCATTCTTCTGTTATTTATGCTTGTTCGGCTTTTTCTTCTCTTATTTCTGCTTTTTCGGCTTCTTCTGTTATGTCTGCTTTTTCGGCTTGTTCCTCCGTTATTTCAGGTTTTTCAGCTTATTCTTCGGTTATTTCTGCCTTTCGGTTTATACTTCTGTTATTTCTACTTTTTCTGCTTATTCTGTTATTTCTTTCTTTTCGTCTTATTCTTCTGTTTCTACTTCTTTTTCTTCTTGTTTTCCTAGTTCTACTTGTTCTTCTAGTACTTCTTGTTCTTCTTATAGTTCTACATCTTCTTTTTCTTCTTCTTCTTATTCATCTTCTTCAGTTTATTAAGCATTTTCTGCTTTTTCTATTTCTTCTTCTTCTCCTTCTTCTGCTTCTTCTGCTTCTTCTTCTGTCATTTCTGCTTTTTCGTCTTATTCCCCCATTATTTCAGGTTTTTAGGCTTATTCGGCTATTTTTGCCTTTTCGTCTTAGTCTTCTGTTACTTCTACTTTTAGGCTTATTCTTCTGTTTGTTCTTCTAGTTCTTCTTGTTCTTCTGGTAGTTCTACCTCTCCTTCTTCTTCATCATCTTCTGCTTCTTCTGAATTTTCTGCTTTTCAATTTCTGCTTCTTCTGCTTTTTCTCAGCTTATTCTTCTGTATTTTCTGCTTTTTCGACTTATTCTTCTGTTTCAACTTCTTGTTCTTCTTGTTCTTTTAGGTCCCCCTTGTTCTTCTTGTACTTCTACATCTCCTTCTTATTCTTATACATCTTCTTCCTCTTCACCTTCTTCTGTTTCTTCTGCATTTTCTCCTTTTTCAATTACTTCTTCTTCTGCTGCTTCTTTTGGTTTTACTTCAGCTTCTTCTTCTGTGATATGTGCTCTTTTGGCTTCTTCTTCTGTTATTCTGCTTTTTCGGCTTATTCTTCTGTTTTATCTGTTTTTTCAGCTCATTCTTCTGTTATTTATGCTTGTTCGGCTTTTTCTTCTCTTATTTCTGCTTTTTCGGCTTCTTCTGTTATGTCTGCTTTTTCGGCTTGTTCCTCCGTTATTTCAGGTTTTTCGGCTTATTCTTCGGTTATTTCTGCTTTTCGGTTTATACTTCTGTTATTTCTACTTTTTCTGCTTATTCTGTTATTTCTTTCTTTTCGTCTTATTCTTCTGTTTCTACTTCTTGTTCTTCTTGTTTTTCTAGTTCTTCTTGTTCTTCTAGTACTTCTTCTTCTTCTTATAGTTCTACATCTCCTTCTTTTTCTTCTTCTTCTTATTCATCTTCTTCAGTTTATTAAGCATTTTCTGCTTTTTCTATTTCTTCCTCTTCTCCTTCTTCTGCTTCTTCTGCTTCTTCTTCTGTCATTTCTGCTTTTTCGTCTTATTCCACCATTATTTCAGGTTTTTAGGCTTATTCGGCTATTTTTGCCTTTTCGTCTTAGTCTTCTGATACTTCTACTTTTAGGCTTATTCTTCTGTTTGTTCTTCTAGTTCTTCTTGTTCTTCTGGTAGTTCTACCTCTCCTTCTTCTTCATCATCTTCTGCTTCTTCTGAATTTTCTGCTTTTCAATTTCTGCTTCTTCTGCTTTTTCTCAGCTTATTCTTCTGTATTTTCTGCTTTTTCGACTTATTCTTCTGTTTCAACTTCTTGTTCTTCTTGTTCTTTTAGGTCCCCCTTGTTCTTCTTGTACTTCTACATCTCCTCCTTATTCTTATACATCTTCTTCCTCTTCACCTTCTTCTGTTTCTTCTGCATTTTCTCCTTTTTCAATTACTTCTTCTTCTGCTGCTTCTTTGGTTTTACTTCAGCTTCTTCTTCTGTTATATGTGCTCTTTTGGCTTCTTCTTCTGTTATTCTGCTTTTTCGGCTTATTCTTCTGTTTTATCAGTTTTTTCAGCTCATTCTTCTGTTATTGATGCTTGTTCGGCTTTTTCTTCTCTTATTTCTGCTTTTTCGGCTTCTTCTGTTATGTCTGCTTTTTCGGCTTGTTCCTCCGTTATTTCAGGTTTTTCAGCTTATTCTTCGG
Organism: Talpa europaea; assembly: GCF_964194135.1. Lineage (NCBI taxonomy): Eukaryota > Metazoa > Chordata > Mammalia > Eulipotyphla > Talpidae > Talpa > Talpa europaea. The sequence continues at coordinate 140,613 of NW_028168033.1, read as the reverse complement.
TTATTTCTGCCTTTCGGTTTATACTTCTGTTATTTCTACTTTTTCTGCTTATTCTGTTATTTCTTTCTTTTCGTCTTATTCTTCTGTTTCTACTTCTTTTTCTCCTTGTTTTCCTAGTTCTACTTGTTCTTCTAGTACTTCTTGTTCTTCTTATAGTTCTACATCTTCTTTTTCTTCTTCTTCTTATTCATCTTCTTCAGTTTATTAAGCATTTTCTGCTTTTTCTATTTCTTCTTCTTCTACTTCTTCTGCTTCTTCTGCTTCTTCTTCTGTCATTTCTGCTTTTTCGTCTTATTCCACCATTATTTCAGGTTTTTAGGCTTATTCGGCTATTTTTGCCTTTTCGTCTTAGTCTTCTGTTACTTCTACTTTTAGGCTTATTCTTCTGTTTGTTCTTCTAGTTCTTCTTGTTCTTCTGGTAGTTCTACCTCTCCTTCTTCTTCATCATCTTCTGCTTCTTCTCAATTTTCTGCTTTTCAATTTCTGCGTCTTCTGCTATTTCTCAGCTTATTCTTCTGTATTTTCTGCTTTTTCGACTTATTCTTCTGTTTCAACTTCTTGTTCTTCTTGTTCTTTTACGTCCCCCTTGTTCTTCTTGTACTTCTACATCTCCTTCTTATTCTTATACATCTTCTTCCTCTTCACCTTCTTCTGTTTCTTCTGCATTTTCTCCTTTTTCAATTACTTCTTCTTCTGCTGCTTCTTTTGGTTTAACTTCAGCTTCTTCTTCTGTTATATGTGCTCTTTTGGCTTCTTCTTCTGTTATTCTGCTTTTTCGGCTTATTCTTCTGTTTTATCTGTTTTTTCAGCTCATTCTTCTGTTATTTATGCTTGTTCGGCTTTTTCTTCTCTTATTTCTGCTTTTTCGGCTTCTTCTGTTATGTCTGCTTTTTCGGCTTGTTCCTCCGTTATTTCAGGTTTTTCGGCTTATTCTTCGGTTATTTCTGCTTTTCGGTTTATACTTCTGTTATTTCTACTTTTTCTGCTTATTCTGTTATTTCTTTCTTTTCGTCTTATTCTTCTGTTTCTACTTCTTGTTCTTCTTGTTTTCCTAGTCCTACTTGTTCTTCTAGTACTTCTTGTTCTTCTTATAGTTCTACATCTCCTTCTTTTTCTTCTTCTTCTTATTCATCTTCTTCAGTTTATTAAGCATTATCTGCGTTTTCTATTTCTTCTTCTCCTTCTTCTGCTTCTTCTGCTTCTTCTTCTGTCATTTCTGCTTTTTCGTCTTATTCCACCATTTTTTCAGGTTTTTAGGCTTATTCGGCTATTTTTGCCTTTTCGTCTTAGTCTTTTGTTACTTCTACTTTTAGGCTTATTCTTCTGTTTGTTCTTCTAGTTCTTCTTGTTCTTCTGGTAGTTCTACCTCTCCTTCTTCTTCATCATCTTCTGCTTCTTCTGAATTTTCTGCTTTTCAATTTCTGCTTCTTCTGCTTCTTCTTCAGTTTATTCTTCTGTATTTTCTGCTTTTTCCTCTTATTCTTCTGTTTCAACTTCTTCTTCTTCTTGTTCTTTTAGTTCACCCTTGTTCTTCTTGAACTTCTACATCTCCTTCTTCTTCTTCTTCTTATACTTCTCCTTCCTCTTCACCTTCGACTGTTTCTTCTTCATTTTCTCCTTTTTCAATTGCTTCTTCTTCTGCTTCTTTTGGTTTTACTTCAGCTTCTTCTTCTGTTATATCTGCTCTTTTGGTTTCTTCTTCTGTTATTCTGCTTTTTCGGCTTATTCTTCTGTTTTATCTGTTTTTTCAGCTCATTCTTCTGTTATTTATACTTGTTCGGCTTTTTCTTCTCTTATTTCTGCTTTTACAGCTTCTTCTGTTATTTCTTCTTTTTCGGCTTGTTCCTCCGTTATTTCAGGTTTTTCAGCTTATTCTTCGGTTATTTCTGCTTTTTGGCTTATACTTCTGTTATTTCTACTTTTTCTGCTTATTCTGTTATTTCTTTCTTTTCGTCTTATTCTTCTGTTTCTACTTCTTCTTCTTCGTGTTTTCCTAGTATTTCTTGTTCTTCCAGTACTTCTTGTTCTTCTTACAGTTCTACATCTCCTTCTTTTTCTTCTTCTTCTTATTCATCTCCTTCAGTTTATTAAGCATTTTCTGCTTGTTCTATTTCTTCTTCTTCTCTTTCTTCTGCTTCTTCTGCTTCTTCTTCTGTCATTTCTGCTTTTTCGTCTTATTCCACCATTATTTCAGGTTTTTAGGCTTATTCGGTTATTTTTGCCTTTTCGTCTTAGTCTTCTGTTACTTCTACTTTTAGGCTTATTCTTCTGTTTGTTCTTCTAGTTCTTCTTGTTCTTCTGGTAGTTCTACCTCTCCTTCTTCTTCATCATCTTCTGCTTCTTCTCAATTTTCTGCTTTTCAATTTCTGCGTCTTCTGCTTTTTCTCAGCTTATTCTTCTGTATTTTCTGCTTTTTCGACTTATTCTTCTGTTTCAACTTCTTGTTCTTCTTGTTCTTTTAGGTCCCCCTTGTTCTTCTTGTACTTCTACATCTCCTTCTTATTCTTATACATCTTCTTCCTCTTCACCTTCTTCTGTTTCTTCTGCATTTTCTCCTTTTTCAATTACTTCTTCTTCTGCTGCTTCTTTTGGTTTTACTTCAGCTTCTTCTTCTGTGATATGTGCTCTTTTGGCTTCTTCTTCTGTTATTCTGCTTTTTCGGCTTATTCTTCTGTTTTATCTGTTTTTTCAGCTCATTCTTCTGTTATTTATGCTTGTTCGGCTTTTTCTTCTCTTATTTCTGCTTTTTCGGCTTCTTCTGTTATGTCTGCTTTTTCGGCTTGTTCCTCCGTTATTTCAGGTTTTTCGGCTTATTCTTCGGTTATTTCTGCTTTTCGGTTTATACTTCTGTTATTTCTACTTTTTCTGCTTATTCTGTTATTTCTTTCTTTTCGTCTTATTCTTCTGTTTCTACTTCTTGTTCTTCTTGTTTTCCTAGTTCTTCTTGTTCTTCTAGTACTTCTTCTTCTTCTTATAGTTCTACATCTCCTTCTTTTTCTTCTTCTTCTTATTCATCTTCTTCAGTTTATTAAGCATTTTCTGCTTTTTCTATTTCTTCCTCTTCTCCTTCTTCTGCTTCTTCTGCTTCTTCTTCTGTCATTTCTGCTTTTTCGTCTTATTCCACCATTATTTCAGGTTTTTAGGCTTATTCGGCTATTTTTGCCTTTTCGTCTTAGTCTTCTGATACTTCTACTTTTAGGCTTATTCTTCTGTTTGTTCTTCTAGTTCTTCTTGTTCTTCTGGTAGTTCTACCTCTCCTTCTTCTTCATCATCTTCTGCTTCTTCTGAATTTTCTGCTTTTCAATTTCTGCTTCTTCTGCTTTTTCTCAGCTTATTCTTCTGTATTTTCTGCTTTTTCGACTTATTCTTCTGTTTCAACTTCTTGTTCTTCTTGTTCTTTTAGGTCCCCCTTGTTCTTCTTGTACTTCTACATCTCCTCCTTATTCTTATACATCTTCTTCCTCTTCACCTTCTTCTGTTTCTTCTGCATTTTCTCCTTTTTCAATTACTTCTTCTTCTGCTGCTTCTTTGGTTTTACTTCAGCTTCTTCTTCTGTTATATGTGCTCTTTTGGCTTCTTCTTCTGTTATTCTGCTTTTTCGGCTTATTCTTCTGTTTTATCAGTTTTTTCAGCTCATTCTTCTGTTATTGATGCTTGTTCGGCTTTTTCTTCTCTTATTTCTGCTTTTTCGGCTTCTTCTGTTATGTCTGCTTTTTCGGCTTGTTCCTCCGTTATTTCAGGTTTTTCAGCTTATTCTTCGGTTATTTCTGCCTTTCGGTTTATACTTCTGTTATTTCTACTTTTTCTGCTTATTCTGTTATTTCTTTCTTTTCGTCTTATTCTTCTGTTTCTACTTCTTTTTCTTCTTGTTTTCCTAGTTCTACTTGTTCTTCTAGTACTTCTTGTTCTTCTTATAGTTCTACATCTTCTTTTTCTTCTTCTTCTTATTCATCTTCTTCAGTTTATTAAGCATTTTCTGCTTTTTCTATTTCTTCTTCTTCTCCTTATTCTGCTTCTTCTGCTTCTTCTTCTGTCATTTCTGCTTTTTCGTCTTATTCCACCATTATTTCAGGTTTTTAGGCTTATTCGGCTATTTTTGCCTTTTCGTCTTAGTCTTCTGTTACTTCTACTTTTAGGCTTATTCTTCTGTTTGTTCTTCTAGTTCTTCTTGTTCTTCTGGTAGTTCTACCTCTCCTTCTTCTTCATCATCTTCTGCTTCTTCTCAATTTTCTGCTTTTCAATTTCTGCGTCTTCTGCTATTTCTCAGCTTATTCTTCTGTATTTTCTGCTTTTTCGACTTATTCTTCTGTTTCAACTTCTTGTTCTTCTTGTTCTTTTACGTCCCCCTTGTTCTTCTTGTACTTCTACATCTCCTTCTTATTCTTATACATCTTCTTCCTCTTCACCTTCTTCTGTTTCTTCTGCATTTTCTCCTTTTTCAATTACTTCTTCTTCTGCTGCTTCTTTTGGTTTAACTTCAGCTTCTTCTTCTGTTATATGTGCTCTTTTGGCTTCTTCTTCTGTTATTCTGCTTTTTCGGCTTATTCTTCTGTTTTATCTGTTTTTTCAGCTCATTCTTCTGTTATTTATGCTTGTTCGGCTTTTTCTTCTCTTATTTCTGCTTTTTCGGCTTTTTCTGTTATGTCTGCTTTTTCGGCTTGTTCCTCCGTTATTTCAGGTTTTTCGGCTTATTCTTCGGTTATTTCTGCTTTTCGGTTTATACTTCTGTTATTTCTACTTTTTCTGCTTATTCTGTTATTTCTTTCTTTTCGTCTTATTCTTCTGTTTCTACTTCTTGTTCTTCTTGTTTTCCTAGTCCTACTTGTTCTTCTAGTACTTCTTGTTCTTCTTATAGTTCTACATCTCCTTCTTTTTCTTCTTCTTCTTATTCATCTTCTTCAGTTTATTAAGCATTATCTGCGTTTTCTATTTCTTCTTCTCCTTCTTCTGCTTCTTCTGCTTCTTCTTCTGTCATTTCTGCTTTTTCGTCTTATTCCACCATTTTTTCAGGTTTTTAGGCTTATTCGGCTATTTTTGCCTTTTCGTCTTAGTCTTTTGTTACTTCTACTTTTAGGCTTATTCTTCTGTTTGTTCTTCTAGTTCTTCTTGTTCTTCTGGTAGTTCTACCTCTCCTTCTTCTTCATCATCTTCTGCTTCTTCTGAATTTTCTGCTTTTCAATTTCTGCTTCTTCTGCTTCTTCTTCAGTTTATTCTTCTGTATTTTCTGCTTTTTCCTCTTATTCTTCTGTTTCAACTTCTTCTTCTTCTTGTTCTTTTAGTTCACCCTTGTTCTTCTTGAACTTCTACATCTCCTTCTTCTTCTTCTTCTTATACTTCTCCTTCCTCTTCACCTTCGACTGTTTCTTCTTCATTTTCTCCTTTTTCAATTGCTTCTTCTTCTGCTTCTTTTGGTTTTACTTCAGCTTCTTCTTCTGTTATATCTGCTCTTTTGGTTTCTTCTTCTGTTATTCTGCTTTTTCGGCTTATTCTTCTGTTTTATCTGTTTTTTCAGCTCATTCTTCTGTTATTTATACTTGTTCGGCTTTTTCTTCTCTTATTTCTGCTTTTACAGCTTCTTCTGTTATTTCTTCTTTTTCGGCTTGTTCCTCCGTTATTTCAGGTTTTTCAGCTTATTCTTCGGTTATTTCTGCTTTTTGGCTTATACTTCTGTTATTTCTACTTTTTCTGCTTATTCTGTTATTTCTTTCTTTTCGTCTTATTCTTCTGTTTCTACTTCTTCTTCTTCGTGTTTTCCTAGTATTTCTTGTTCTTCCAGTACTTCTTGTTCTTCTTACAGTTCTACATCTCCTTCTTTTTCTTCTTCTTCTTATTCATCTCCTTCAGTTTATTAAGCATTTTCTGCTTTTTCTATTTCTTCTTCTTCTCTTTCTTCTGCTTCTTCTGCTTCTTCTTCTGTCATTTCTGCTTTTTCGTCTTATTCCACCATTATTTCAGGTTTTTAGGCTTATTCGGTTATTTTTGCCTTTTCGTCTTAGTCTTCTGTTACTTCTACTTTTAGGCTTATTCTTCTGTTTGTTCTTCTAGTTCTTCTTGTTCTTCTGGTAGTTCTACCTCTCCTTCTTCTTCATCATCTTCTGCTTCTTCTGAATTTTCTGCTTTTCAATTTCTGCTTCTTCTGCTTCTTCTTCAGCTTATTCTTCTGTATTTTCTGCTTTTTCGACTTATTCTTCTGTTTCAACTTCTTCTTCTTCTTGTGCTTTTAGTTCCCCCTTGTTCTTCTTGTACTTCTACATCTCCTTCTTATTCTTATACATCTTCTTCCTCTTCACCTTCTTCTGTTTCTTCTGCATTTTCTCCTTTTTCAATTACTTCTTCTTCTGCTGCTTCTTTTGGTTTTACTTCAGGGTCTTCTTCTGTTATATCTACTCTTTTGGCTTCTTCTTCTGTTATTCTGCTTTTTCGGCTTATTCTTCTGTTTTATCTGTTTTTTCAGCTCATTTTCTGTTATTTATGCTTGTTCGGCTTTTTCTTCTCTTTTTCTGCTTTTTCGGCTTCTTCCGTTATGTCTGCTTTTTCGGTTTGTTCCTCCGTTACTTCAGGTTTTTCGGCTAATTCTTCGGTTATTTCTGCTTTTCGGCTTATACTTCTGTTATTTCTACTTTTTCTGCTTATTCTGTATTTCTTTCTTTTCGTCTTATTCTTCTGTTTCTACTTCTTGTTCTTCTTGTTTTCCTAGTTCTTCTTGTTCTTCTAGTACTTCTTGTTCTTCTTATAGTTCTACATCTCCTTCTTTTTCTTCTTCTTCTTATTCATCTTCTGCAGTTTATTAAGCAGTTTCTGCTTTTTCTGTTTCTTCTTCTTCTCCTTCTTCTGCTTCTTCTTCTGCTTCTTCTTCTGCCATTTCTGCTTTTTCGTCTTATTCCACCATTATTTCATGTTTTTAGGCTTATTCGGTTATTTTTGCCTTTTCGTCTTAGTCTTCTGTTACTTCTACTTTTAGGCTTATTCTTCTGTTTGTTCTTCTAGTTCTTCTTGTTCTTCTGGTAGTTCTAGCTCTCCTTCTTCTTCATCATCTTCTGCTTCTTCTGAATTTTCTGCTTTTCAATTTCTGCTTCTTCTGCTTCTTCTTCAGCTTATTCTTCTGTATTTTCTGCTTTTACGACTTATTCTTCTGTTTCAACTTCTTCTTCTTCTTGTGCTTTTAGTTCCCCCTTGTTCTTCTTGTACTTCTACATCTCCTTCTTATTCTTATACATCTTCTTCCTCTTCACCTTCTTCTGTTTCTTCGCATTTTCTCCTTTTTCAATTACTTCTTCTTCTACTGCTTCTTTTGGTTTTACTTCAGGTTCTTCTTCTGTTATATCTGCTCTTTTGGCTTCTTCTGTTATTCTGCTTTCTCGGCTTATTCTTCTGTTTTATCTGTTTTTTCAGATCATTCTTCTGTTATTTATGCTTGTTCGGCTTTTTCTTCTCTTATGTCTGCTTTTTTCGCTTGTTCCTCTGTTATTTCAGGTTTTTCGGCTTATTCTTCATTTATTTCTGCTTTTCGGTTTATACTTCTGTTATTTCTACTTTTTCTGCTTATTCTGTTATTTCTTTCTTTTCTTCTCATTCTTCTGTTTCTACTTCTTGTTCTTCTTGTTTTCCTAGTTCTTCTTGTTCTTCTAGTACTTCTTGTTCTTCTTATAGTTCTACATCTCCTTCTTTTTCTTCTTCTTCTTATTCATCTTCTTCAGTTTATTAAGCATTTTCTGCTTTTTCTATTTCTTCTTCTTCTCCTTCTTCTGCTTCTTCTGCTTCTTCTTCTGTCATTTCTGCTTTTTCGTCTTATTCCACCATTATTTCAGGTTTTTAGGCTTATTCGGCTATTTTTGCCTTTTCGTCTTTAGTCTTCTGTTACTTCTACTTTTATGCTTATTCTTCTGTTTGTTCTTCTAGTTCTTCTTGTTCTTCTGGTAGTTCTACCTCTCCTTCTTCTTCATCCTCTTCTGCTTCTTCTGAATTTTCTGCTTTTCAATTTCTGCTTCTTCTGCTTTTTCTCAGCTTATTCTTCTGTATTTTCTGCTTTTTCGACTTATTCTTCTGTTTCAACTTCTTGTTCTTCTTGTTTTTTTAGGTCCCCCTTGTTCTTCTTGTACTTCTACATCTCCTTCTTATTCTTATACATCTTCTTCCTCTTCACCTTCTTCTGTTTCTTCTGCATTTTCTCCTTTTTCAATTACTTCTTCTTCTGCTGCTTCTTTTGGTTTTACTTCAGCTTCTTCTTCTGTGATATGTGCTCTTTTGGCTTCTTCTTCTGTTATTCTGCTTTTTCGGCTTATTCTTTTGTTTTATCTGTTTTTTCAGCTCATTCTTCTGTTATTTATGCTTGTTCGGCTTTTTCTTCTCTTATTTCTGCTTTTTCGGCTTCTTCTGTTATGTCTGCTTTTTCGGCTTGTTCCTCCGTTATTTCAGGTTTTTCGGCTTATTCTTCGGTTATTTCTGCTTTTCGGTTTATACTTCTGTTATTTCTACTTTTTCTGCTTATTCTGTTATTTCTTTCTTTTCGTCTTATTCTTCTGTTTCTACTTCGTGTTCTTCTTGTTTTCCTAGTTCTTCTTGTTCTTCTAGTACTTCTTGTTCTTCTTATAGTTCTACATCTCCTTCTTTTTCTTCTTCTTCTTATTCATCTTCTTCAGTTTATTAAGCATTTTCTGCTTTTTCTATTTCTTCCTCTTCTCCTTCTTCTGCTTCTTCTGCTTCTTCTTCTGTCATTTCTGCTTTTTCGTCTTATTCCACCATTATTTCAGGTTTTTAGGCTTATTCGGCTATTTTTGCCTTTTCGTCTTAGTCTTCTGATACTTCTACTTTTAGGCTTATTCTTCTGTTTGTTCTTCTAGTTCTTCTTGTTCTTCTGGTAGTTCTACGTCTCCTTCTTCTTCATCATCTTCTGCTTCTTCTGAATTTTCTGCTTTTCAATTTCTGCTTCTTCTGCATTTTCTCAGCTTATTCTTCTGTATTTTCTGCTTTTTCGACTTAATCTTCTGTTTCAACTTCTTGTTCTTCTTGTTCTTTTAGGTCCCCCTTGTTCTTCTTGTACTTCTACATCTCCTCCTTATTCTTATACATCTTCTTCCTCTTCACCTTCTTCTGTTTCTTCTGCATTTTCTCCTTTTTCAATTACTTCTTCTTCTGCTGCTTCTTTGGTTTTACTTCAGCTTCTTCTTCTGTTATATGTGCTCTTTTGGCTTCTTCTTCTGTTATTCTGCTTTTTCGGCTTATTCTTCTGTTTTATCAGTTTTTTCAGCTCATTCTTCTGTTATTTATGCTTGTTCGGCTTTTTCTTCTCTTATTTCTGCTTTTTCGGCTTCTTCTGTTATGTCTGCTTTTTCGGCTTGTTCCTCCGTTATTTCAGGTTTTTCGGCTTATTCTTCGGTTATTTCTGCTTTTCGGTTTATACTTCTGTTATTTCTACTTTTTCTGCTTATTCTGTTATTTCTTTCTTTTCGTCTTATTCTTCTGTTTCTACTTCTTGTTCTTCTTGTTTTCCTAGTTCTTCTTGTTCTTCTAGTACTTCTTGTTCTTCTTATAGTTCTACATCTCTTTCTTTTTCTTCTTCTTCTTATTCATCTTCTTCAGTTTATTAAGCATTTTCTGCTTTTTCTATTTCTTCTTCTTCTCCTTCTTCTGCTTCTTCTGCTTCTTCTTCTGTCATTTCTGCTTTTTCGTCTTATTCCACCATTATTTCAGGTTTTTAGGCTTATTCGGCTATTTTTGCCTTTTCGTCTTAGCCTTCTGTTACTTCTACTTTTAGGCTTATTTTTCTGTTTGTTCTTCTAGTCCTTCTTGTTCTTCTGGTAGTTCTACCTCTCCTTCTTCTTCATCATCTTCTGCTTCTTCTGAATTTTCTGCTTTTCAATTTCTGCTTCTTCTGCTTTTTCTCAGCTTATTCTTCTGTATTTTCTGTTTTTTCGACTTATTCTTCTGTTTCAACTTCTTGTTCTTCTTGTTCTTTTAGGTCCCCCTTGTTCTTCTTGTACTTCTACATCTCCTTCTTCTTCTTCTTCTTCTTATACTTTTCCTTCCTCTTCACCTTCGACTGTTTCTTCTGCATTTTCTCCTTTTTCAATTACTTCTTCTTCTGCTTCTTTTGGTTTTACTTCAGCTTCTTCTTCTGTTATATCTGCTCTTTTGGTTTCTTCTTCTGTTATTCTTCTTTTTCGGCTTATTCTTCTGTTTTATCTGTTTTTCAGCTCATTCTTCTGTTATTTATACTTGTTCGGCTTTTTCTTCTCTTATTTCTGCTTTTACAGCTTCTTCTGTTATTTTATTTTTCGGCTTGTTCCTCCGTTATTTCAGGTTTTTCGGCTTATTCTTCGGTTATTTCTGCTTTTCGGTCTATACTTCTGTTATTTCTACTTTTTCTGCTTATTCTGTTATTTCTTTCTTTTCGTCTTATTCTTCTGTTTCTACTTCTTGTTCTTCTTGTTTTCCTAGTTCTTCTTGTTCTTCTAGTACTTCTTGTTCTTCTTATAGTTCTACATCTCCTTCTTTTTCTTCTTCTTCTTATTCATCTTCTTCAGTTTATTAAGCATTTTCTGCTTTTTCTATTTCTTCTTCTTCTCCTTCTTCTGCTTCTTCTGCTTCTTCTTCTGTCATTTCTGCTTTTTCGTCTTATTCCACCATTATTTCAGGTTTTTAGGCTTATTCGGTTATTTTTGCCTTTTCGTCTTAGTCTTCTGTTACTTCTACTTTTAGGCTTATTCTTCTGTTTGTTCTTCTAGTTCTTCTTGTTCTTCTGGTAGTTCTACCTCTCCTTCTTCTTCATCATCTTCTGCTTCTTCTCAATTTTCTGCTTTTCAATTTCTGCTTCTTCTTCAGCTTATTCTTCTGTATTTTCTGATTTTTCGACTTATTCTTCAGTTTCAACTTCTTGTTCTTCTTGTTCTTTTAGGTCCCCCTTGTTCTTCTTGTACTTCTACATCTCCTTCTTATTCTTATACATCTTCATCCTCTTCACCTTCTTCTGTTTCTTCTGCATTTTCTCCTTTTTCAATTACTTCTTCTTCTGCTGCTTCTTTTGGTTTTACATCAGCTTCTTCTTCTGTTATATGTGCTCTTTTGGCTTCGTCTTCTGTTATTCTGCTTTTTCGGCTTATTCTTCTGTTTTATCTGTTTTTTCAGCTCATTCTTCTGTTTTTTATGCTTGTTCGGCTTTTTCTTCTCTTATTTCTGCTTTTTCGGCTTCATCTGTTATGTCTCGTTTTTTGGCTTGTTCCTCCGTTATTTCAGGTTTTTCAGCTTATTCTTCGGTATTTCTGCTTTTCGGCTTATACTTCTGTTATTTCTACTTTTTCTGCTTATTCTGTTATTTCCTTCTTTTCCTCTTATTCTTCTGTTTCTACTTCTTGTTCTTCTTGTTTTCCTAGTTCTTCTAGTACTTCTTGTTCTTCTTATAGTTCTACATCTCCTTCTTTTTCTTCTTCTTCTTATTCATCTTCTGCAGTTTATTAAGCATTTTCTGCTTTTTCTATTTCTTCTTCTTCTCCTTCTTCTGCTTCTTCTTCTGCTACTTCTTCTGCCATTTCTGCTTTTTCGTCTTTTTCCACCATTATTTCAGGTTTTTAGGCTTATTCGGTTATTTTTGCCTTTTCGTCTTAGTCTTCTGTTACTTCTACTTTTAGGCTTATTCTTCTCTTTGTTCTTCTAGTTCTTCTTGTTCTTCTGGTAGTTCTACCTCTCCTTCTTCTTCATCATCTTCTGCTTCTTCTCAATTTTCTGCTTTTCAATTTCTGCTTCTTCTGCTTCTTCTTCAGCTTATTCTTCTGTATTTTCTGCTTTTTCGACTTATTCTTCTGTTTCAACTTCTTCTTCTTCTTGTTCTTTTAGGTCCCCCTTGTTCTTCTTGTACTTCTACATCTCCTTCTTATTCTTATACATCTTCTTCCTCTTCACCTTTTTCTGTTTCTTCTGCATTTTCTCCTTTTTCAATTACTTCTTCTTCTGCTGCTTCTTTTGGTTTTACTTCAGCTTTTTCTTCTGTTATATGTGCTCTTTTGGCTTCTTCTTCTGTTATTCTGCTTTTTCGGCTTATTCTTCTGTTTTATCTGTTTTTTCAGCTCATTCTTCTGTTATTTATCTTGTTCGGCTTTTTCTTCTCCCATTTCTGCTTTTTCGGCTTCTTCTGTTATGTCTGCTTTTTCGGCTTGTTCCTCCGTTATTTCAGTTTTTTCGGCTTATTGTTCGGTTATATCTGCTTTTCGGTTTATACTTCTGTTATTTCTTTCTTTTCGTCTTATTCTTCTGTTTCTACTTCTTGTTCTTGTTTTCCTAGATATTCTTGTTCTTCTAGTACTTCTTGTTCTTCTTATAGTTCTACATCTCCTTCTTTTTCTTCTTCTTCTTATTCATCTTCTTCAGTTTATTAAGCATTTTCTGCTTTTTCTATTTCTCCCTCTTCTCCTTCATCTGCTTCTTCTTCTGTTCTTCTTCTGCCATTTCTGCTTTTTCGTCTTATTCCACCATTATTTCAGGTTTTTAGGCTTATTCGGTTATTTTTGCCTTTTCGTCTTAGTCTTCTGTTACTTCTACTTTTAGGCTTATTCTTCTGTTTGTCTTCTAGTTCTTCTTGTTCTTCTGGTAGTTCTACCTCTCCTTCTTCTTCATCATCTTCTGCTTCTTCTGAATTTTCTGCTTTTCAATTTCTGCTTCTTCTGCTTCTTCTTCAGTTTATTCTTCTGTATTTTCTGCTTTTTCGTCTTATTCTTCTGTTTCAACTTCTTGTTCTTCTTGTTCTTTTAGTTCACCCTTGTTCTTCTAGTACTTCTACATGTCCTTCTTCTTCTTCTTCTTATACTTCTCCTTCCTCTTCACCTTCGACTGTTTCTTCTGCATTTTCTCCTTTTTCAATTACTTCTTCTTCTGCTTCTTTTGGTTTTACTTCAGCTTCTTCTTCTGTTATATCTGCTCTTTTGGCTTCTTCTTCTGTAATTCTGCTTTTTCGGCTTATTCTTCTGTTTTATCTGTTTTTTCAGCTCATTCTTCTGTTATTTATACTTGATCGGCTTTTTCGTCTCTTATTTCTGCTTTTACAGCTTCTTCTGTTATTTCTTCTTTATCGGCTTGTTTTTCCGTTATTTCAGGTTTTTCGGCTTATTCTTCGGTTATTCCTGCTTTTTGGCTTATACTTCTGTTATTTCTACTTTTTCTGCTTATTCTGTTATTTCTTTCTTTTCGTCTTATTCTTCTGTTTCTACTTCTTGTTCTTCGTGTTTTCCTAGTATTTCTTGTTCTTCCAGTACTTCTTGTTCTTCTTACAGTTCTACATCTCCTTCTTTTTCTTCTTCTTCTTATTCATCTTCTTCAGTTTATTAAGCATTTTCTGCTTTTTCTATTTCCTCTTCTTCTCCTTCTTCTGCTTCTTCTTCTCTCATTTCTGCTTTTTCGTCTTATTCCACCATTATTTCAGGTTTTTAGGCTTATTCGGTTATTTTTGCCTTTTCGTCTTAGTCTTCTGTTACTTTTACTTTTAGGCTTATTCTTCTGTTTGTTGTTCTAGTTCTTCTTGTTCTTCTGGTAGTAATATCTCTCCTTCTTCTTCATCATCTTCTGCTTCTTCTGAATTTTCTCCTTTTCAATTTCTGCTTTTGTGCTTCTTCTTCAGCTTATTCATCTGTATTTTCTGCGTTTTCGTATTATTCTTCTGTTTCAACTTCTTGTTCTTCTTTTTCTTTTAGTTCTCCCTTGTTATTCTTGTACTTCTACATCTCATTCTTATTCTTATACATCTTCTTCCTCTTCACCTTCTTCTGTTTCTTCTGCATTTTCTCCTTTTTCAATTACTTCTTCTTCTGCTGCTTCTTTTGGTTTTACTTCAGCTTCTTCTTCTGTTATGTCTGCTCTTTTGGCTTCTCTTCTGTTATTCTGCTTTTTCGGCTTATTCTTTTGTTTTATCTATTTTTTCAGCTCATTCTTCTGTTATTTATACTTGTTCGGCTTTTTCTTCTCCCATTTCTGCTTTTTCGGCTTATTCTTTAATTTCTGCTTTTTCGGCTTATTTCTCGGTTATTTCAGGTTTTTCGGCTTATTCTTCGGTTATTTCTGCTTTTCGGCTTATACTTCTGTTATTTCTACTTTTTCTGCTTATTCTGTTATTTCTTTCTTTTCGTCTTATTCTTCTGTTTCTACTTCTTGTTCTTCTTGTTTTCCTAGTTCTTCTTGTTCTTCTAGTACTTCTTGTTCTTCTTATAGTTCTACATCTCCTTCTTTTTCTTCTTCTTCTTATTCATCTTCTTCAGTTTATTAAGCATTTTCTGCTTTTTCTATTTCTCCCTCTTCTCCTTCATCTGCTTCTTCTTCTGTTCTTCTTCTGCCATTTCTGCTTTTTCGTCTTATTCCACCATTATTTCAGGTTTTTAGGCTTATTCGGTTATTTTTGCCTTTTCGTCTTAGTCTTCTGTTACTTCTACTTTTAGGCTTATTCTTCTGTTTGTCTTCTAGTTCTTCTTGTTCTTCTGGTAGTTCTACCTCTCCTTCTTCTTCATCATCTTCTGCTTCTTCTGAATTTTCTGCTTTTCAATTTCTGCTTCTTCTGCTTCTTCTTCAGTTTATTCTTCTGTATTTTCTGCTTTTTCGTCTTATTCTTCTGTTTCAACTTCTTGTTCTTCTTGTTCTTTTAGTTCACCCTTGTTCTTCTAGTACTTCTACATGTCCTTCTTCTTCTTCTTCTTATACTTCTCCTTCCTCTTCACCTTCGACTGTTTCTTCTGCATTTTCTCCTTTTTCAATTACTTCTTCTTCTGCTTCTTTTGGTTTTACTTCAGCTTCTTCTTCTGTTATATCTGCTCTTTTGGCTTCTTCTTCTGTAATTCTGCTTTTTCGGCTTATTCTTCTGTTTTATCTGTTTTTTCAGCTCATTCTCTGTTATTTATACTTGATCGGCTTTTTCGTCTCTTATTTCTGCTTTTACAGCTTCTTCTGTTATTTCTTCATTATCGGCTTGTTTTTCCGTTATTTCAGGTTTTTCGGCTTATTCTTCGGTTATTCCTGCTTTTTGGCTTATACTTCTGTTATTTCTACTTTTTCTGCTTATTCTGTTATTTCTTTCTTTTCGTCTTATTCTTCTGTTTCTACTTCTTGTTCTTCGTGTTTTCCTAGTATTTCTTGTTCTTCCAGTACTTCTTGTTCTTCTTAGAGTTCTACATCTCCTTCTTTTTCTTCTTCTTCTTATTCATCTTCTTCAGTTTATTAAGCATTTTCTGCTTTTTCTATTTCCTCTTCTTCTCCTTCTTCTGCTTCTTCTTCTCTCATTTCTGCTTTTTCGTCTTATTCCACCATTATTTCAGGTTTTTAGGCTTATTCGGTTATTTTTGCCTTTTCGTCTTAGTCTTCTGTTACTTCTACTTTTAGGCTTATTCTTCTGTTTGTTGTTCTAGTTCTTCTTGTTCTTCTGGTAGTAATATCTCTCCTTCTTCTTCATCATCTTCTGCTTCTTCTGAATTTTCTCCTTTTCAATTTCTGCTTTTGTGCTTCTTCTTCAGCTTATTCTTCTGTATTTTCTGCGTTTTCGTCTTATTCTTCTGTTTCAACTTCTTGTTCTTCTTTTTCTTTTAGTTCTCCCTTGTTATTCTTGTACTTCTACATCTCATTCTTATTCTTATACATCTTCTTCCTCTTCACCTTCTTCTGTTTCTTCTGCATTTTCTCCTTTTTCAATTACTTCTTCTTCTGCTGCTTCTTTTGGTTTTACTTCAGCTTCTTCTTCTGTTATGTCTGCTCTTTTGGCTTCTCTTCTGTTATTCTGCTTTTTCGGCTTATTCTTTTGTTTTATCTATATTTTCAGCTCATTCTTCTGTTATTTATACTTGTTCGGCTTTTTCTTCTCCCATTTCTGCTTTTTCGGCTTATTCTTTAATTTCTGCTTTTTCGGCTTATTTCTCGGTTATTTCAGGTTTTTCGGCTTATTCTTCGGTTATTTCTGCTTTTCGGCTTATACTTCTGTTATTTCTACTTTTTCTGCTTATTCTGTTATTTCTTTCTTTTCGTCTTATTCTTCTGTTTCTACTTCTTGTTCTTCTTGTTTTCCTAGTTCTTCTTGTTCTTCTAGTACTTCTTGTTCTTCTTATAGTTCTACATCTCCTTCTTTTTCTTCTTCTTCTTATTCATCTTCTTCAGTTTATTAAGCATTTTCTGCTTTTTCTATTTCTCCCTCTTCTCCTTCATCTGCTTCTTCTTCTGTTCTTCTTCTGCCATTTCTGCTTTTTCGTCTTATTCCACCATTATTTCAGGTTTTTAGGCTTATTCGGTTATTTTTGCCTTTTCGTCTTAGTCTTCTGTTACTTCTACTTTTAGGCTTATTCTTCTGTTTGTCTTCTAGTTCTTCTTGTTCTTCTGGTAGTTCTACCTCTCCTTCTTCTTCATCATCTTCTGCTTCTTCTGAATTTTCTGCTTTTCAATTTCTGCTTCTTCTGCTTCTTCTTCAGTTTATTCTTCTGTATTTTCTGCTTTTTCGTCTTATTCTTCTGTTTCAACTTCTTGTTCTTCTTGTTCTTTTAGTTCACCCTTGTTCTTCTAGTACTTCTACATGTCCTTCTTCTTCTTCTTCTTATACTTCTCCTTCCTCTTCACCTTCGACTGTTTCTTCTGCATTTTCTCCTTTTTCAATTACTTCTTCTTCTGCTTCTTTTGGTTTTACTTCAGCTTCTTCTTCTGTTATATCTGCTCTTTTGGCTTCTTCTTCTGTAATTCTGCTTTTTCGGCTTATTCTTCTGTTTTATCTGTTTTTTCAGCTCATTCTTCTGTTATTTATACTTGATCGGCTTTTTCGTCTCTTATTTCTTCTTTTACAGCTTCTTCTGTTATTTCTTCTTTATCGGCTTGTTTTTCCGTTATTTCAGGTTTTTCGGCTTATTCTTCGGTTATTCCTGCTTTTTGGCTTATACTTCTGTTATTTCTACTTTTTCTGCTTATTCTGTTATTTCTTTCTTTTCGTCTTATTCTTCTGTTTCTACTTCTTGTTCTTCGTGTTTTCCTAGTATTTCTTGTTCTTCCAGTACTTCTTGTTCTTCTTACAGTTCTACATCTCCTTCTTTTTCTTCTTCTTCTTATTCATCTTCTTCAGTTTATTAAGCATTTTCTGCTTTTTCTATTTCCTCTTCTTCTCCTTCTTCTGCTTCTTCTTCTCTCATTTCTGCTTTTTCGTCTTATTCCACCATTATTTCAGGTTTTTAGGCTTATTCGGTTATTTTTGCCTTTTCGTCTTAGTCTTCTGTTACTTTTACTTTTAGGCTTATTCTTCTGTTTGTTGTTCTAGTTCTTCTTGTTCTTCTGGTAGTAATATCTCTCCTTCTTCTTCATCATCTTCTGCTTCTTCTGAATTTTCTCCTTTTCAATTTCTGCTTTTGTGCTTCTTCTTCAGCTTATTCATCTGTATTTTCTGCGTTTTCGTCTTATTCTTCTGTTTCAACTTCTTGTTCTTCTTTTTCTTTTAGTTCTCCCTTGTTATTCTTGTACTTCTACATCTCATTCTTATTCTTATACATCTTCTTCCTCTTCACCTTCTTCTGTTTCTTCTGCATTTTCTCCTTTTTCAATTACTTCTTCTTCTGCTGCTTCTTTTGGTTTTACTTCAGCTTCTTCTTCTGTTATGTCTGCTCTTTTGGCTTCTCTTCTGTTATTCTGCTTTTTCGGCTTATTCTTTTGTTTTATCTATTTTTTCAGCTCATTCTTCTGTTATTTATACTTGTTCGGCTTTTTCTTCTCCCATTTCTGCTTTTTCGGCTTATTCTTTAATTTCTGCTTTTTCGGCTTATTTCTCGGTTATTTCAGGTTTTTCGGCTTATTCTTCGGTTATTTCTGCTTTTCGGCTTATACTTCTGTTATTTCTACTTTTTCTGCTTATTCTGTTATTTCTTTCTTTTCGTCTTATTCTTCTGTTTCTACTTCTTGTTCTTCTTGTTTTCCTAGTTCTTCTTGTTCTTCTAGTACTTCTTGTTCTTCTTATAGTTCTACATCTCCTTCTTTTTCTTCTTCTTCTTATTCATCTTCTTCAGTTTATTAAGCATTTTCTGCTTTTTCTATTTCTCCCTCTTCTCCTTCATCTGCTTCTTCTTCTGTTCTTCTTCTGCCATTTCTGCTTTTTCGTCTTATTCCACCATTATTTCAGGTTTTTAGGCTTATTCGGTTATTTTTGCCTTTTCGTCTTAGTCTTCTGTTACTTCTACTTTTAGGCTTATTCTTCTGTTTGTCTTCTAGTTCTTCTTGTTCTTCTGGTAGTTCTACCTCTCCTTCTTCTTCATCATCTTCTGCTTCTTCTGAATTTTCTGCTTTTCAATTTCTGCTTCTTCTGCTTCTTCTTCAGTTTATTCTTCTGTATTTTCTGCTTTTTCGTCTTATTCTTCTGTTTCAACTTCTTGTTCTTCTTGTTCTTTTAGTTCACCCTTGTTCTTCTAGTACTTCTACATGTCCTTCTTCTTCTTCTTCTTATACTTCTCCTTCCTCTTCACCTTCGACTGTTTCTTCTGCATTTTCTCCTTTTTCAATTACTTCTTCTTCTGCTTCTTTTGGTTTTACTTCAGCTTCTTCTTCTGTTATATCTGCTCTTTTGGCTTCTTCTTCTGTAATTCTGCTTTTTCGGCTTATTCTTCTGTTTTATCTGTTTTTTCAGCTCATTCTTCTGTTATTTATACTTGATCGGCTTTTTCGTCTCTTATTTCTGCTTTTACAGCTTCTTCTGTTATTTCTTCTTTATCGGCTTGTTTTTCCGTTATTTCAGGTTTTTCGGCTTATTCTTCGGTTATTCCTGCTTTTTGGCTTATACTTCTGTTATTTCTACTTTTTCTGCTTATTCTGTTATTTCTTTCTTTTCGTCTTATTCTTCTGTTTCTACTTCTTGTTCTTCGTGTTTTCCTAGTATTTCTTGTTCTTCCAGTACTTCTTGTTCTTCTTACAGTTCTACATCTCCTTCTTTTTCTTCTTCTTCTTATTCATCTTCTTCAGTTTATTAAGCATTTTCTGCTTTTTCTATTTCCTCTTCTTCTCCTTCTTCTGCTTCTTCTTCTCTCATTTCTGCTTTTTCGTCTTATTCCACCATTATTTCAGGTTTTTAGGC
This sequence comes from Talpa europaea, assembly GCF_964194135.1. Lineage (NCBI taxonomy): Eukaryota > Metazoa > Chordata > Mammalia > Eulipotyphla > Talpidae > Talpa > Talpa europaea. Next base: position 121,565 of record NW_028168033.1, on the reverse strand, counting down.
TTATTCGGTTATTTTTGCCTTTTCGTCTTAGTCTTCTGTTACTTTTACTTTTAGGCTTATTCTTCTGTTTGTTGTTCTAGTTCTTCTTGTTCTTCTGGTAGTAATATCTCTCCTTCTTCTTCATCATCTTCTGCTTCTTCTGAATTTTCTCCTTTTCAATTTCTGCTTTTGTGCTTCTTCTTCAGCTTATTCATCTGTATTTTCTGCGTTTTCGTCTTATTCTTCTGTTTCAACTTCTTGTTCTTCTTTTTCTTTTAGTTCTCCCTTGTTATTCTTGTACTTCTACATCTCATTCTTATTCTTATACATCTTCTTCCTCTTCACCTTCTTCTGTTTCTTCTGCATTTTCTCCTTTTTCAATTACTTCTTCTTCTGCTGCTTCTTTTGGTTTTACTTCAGCTTCTTCTTCTGTTATGTCTGCTCTTTTGGCTTCTCTTCTGTTATTCTGCTTTTTCGGCTTATTCTTTTGTTTTATCTATTTTTTCAGCTCATTCTTCTGTTATTTATACTTGTTCGGCTTTTTCTTCTCCCATTTCTGCTTTTTCGGCTTATTCTTTAATTTCTGCTTTTTCGGCTTATTTCTCGGTTATTTCAGGTTTTTCGGCTTATTCTTCGGTTATTTCTGCTTTTCGGCTTATACTTCTGTTATTTCTACTTTTTCTGCTTATTCTGTTATTTCTTTCTTTTCGTCTTATTCTTCTGTTTCTACTTCTTGTTCTTCTTGTTTTCCTAGTTCTTCTTGTTCTTCTAGTACTTCTTGTTCTTCTTATAGTTCTACATCTCCTTCTTTTTCTTCTTCTTCTTATTCATCTTCTTCAGTTTATTAAGCATTTTCTGCTTTTTCTATTTCTCCCTCTTCTCCTTCATCTGCTTCTTCTTCTGTTCTTCTTCTGCCATTTCTGCTTTTTCGTCTTATTCCACCATTATTTCAGGTTTTTAGGCTTATTCGGTTATTTTTGCCTTTTCGTCTTAGTCTTCTGTTACTTCTACTTTTAGGCTTATTCTTCTGTTTGTCTTCTAGTTCTTCTTGTTCTTCTGGTAGTTCTACCTCTCCTTCTTCTTCATCATCTTCTGCTTCTTCTGAATTTTCTGCTTTTCAATTTCTGCTTCTTCTGCTTCTTCTTCAGTTTATTCTTCTGTATTTTCTGCTTTTTCGTCTTATTCTTCTGTTTCAACTTCTTGTTCTTCTTGTTCTTTTAGTTCACCCTTGTTCTTCTAGTACTTCTACATGTCCTTCTTCTTCTTCTTCTTATACTTCTCCTTCCTCTTCACCTTCGACTGTTTCTTCTGCATTTTCTCCTTTTTCAATTACTTCTTCTTCTGCTTCTTTTGGTTTTACTTCAGCTTCTTCTTCTGTTATATCTGCTCTTTTGGCTTCTTCTTCTGTAATTCTGCTTTTTCGGCTTATTCTTCTGTTTTATCTGTTTTTTCAGCTCATTCTCTGTTATTTATACTTGATCGGCTTTTTCGTCTCTTATTTCTGCTTTTACAGCTTCTTCTGTTATTTCTTCATTATCGGCTTGTTTTTCCGTTATTTCAGGTTTTTCGGCTTATTCTTCGGTTATTCCTGCTTTTTGGCTTATACTTCTGTTATTTCTACTTTTTCTGCTTATTCTGTTATTTCTTTCTTTTCGTCTTATTCTTCTGTTTCTACTTCTTGTTCTTCGTGTTTTCCTAGTATTTCTTGTTCCTCCAGTACTTCTTGTTCTTCTTAGAGTTCTACATCTCCTTCTTTTTCTTCTTCTTCTTATTCATCTTCTTCAGTTTATTAAGCATTTTCTGCTTTTTCTATTTCCTCTTCTTCTCCTTCTTCTGCTTCTTCTTCTCTCATTTCTGCTTTTTCGTCTTATTCCACCATTATTTCAGGTTTTTAGGCTTATTCGGTTATTTTTGCCTTTTCGTCTTAGTCTTCTGTTACTTCTACTTTTAGGCTTATTCTTCTGTTTGTTGTTCTAGTTCTTCTTGTTCTTCTGGTAGTAATATCTCTCCTTCTTCTTCATCATCTTCTGCTTCTTCTGAATTTTCTCCTTTTCAATTTCTGCTTTTGTGCTTCTTCTTCAGCTTATTCTTCTGTATTTTCTGCGTTTTCGTCTTATTCTTCTGTTTCAACTTCTTGTTCTTCTTTTTCTTTTAGTTCTCCCTTGTTATTCTTGTACTTCTACATCTCATTCTTATTCTTATACATCTTCTTCCTCTTCACCTTCTTCTGTTTCTTCTGCATTTTCTCCTTTTTCAATTACTTCTTCTTCTGCTGCTTCTTTTGGTTTTACTTCAGCTTCTTCTTCTGTTATGTCTGCTCTTTTGGCTTCTCTTCTGTTATTCTGCTTTTTCGGCTTATTCTTTTGTTTTATCTATATTTTCAGCTCATTCTTCTGTTATTTATACTTGTTCGGCTTTTTTTTCTCCCATTTCTGCTTTTTCGGCTTATTCTTTAATTTCTGCTTTTTCGGCTTATTTCTCGGTTATTTCAGGTTTTTCGGCTTATTCTTCGGTTATTTCTGCTTTTCGGCTTATACTTCTGTTATTTCTACTTTTTCTGCTTATTCTGTTATTTCTTTCTTTTCGTCTTATTCTTCTGTTTCTACTTCTTGTTCTTCTTGTTTTCCTAGTTCTTCTTGTTCTTCTAGTACTTCTTGTTCTTCTTATAGTTCTACATCTCCTTCTTTTTCTTCTTCTTCTTATTCATCTTCTTCAGTTTATTAAGCATTTTCTGCTTTTTCTATTTCTCCCTCTTCTCCTTCATCTGCTTCTTCTTCTGTTCTTCTTCTGCCATTTCTGCTTTTTCGTCTTATTCCACCATTATTTCAGGTTTTTAGGCTTATTCGGTTATTTTTGCCTTTTCGTCTTAGTCTTCTGTTACTTCTACTTTTAGGCTTATTCTTCTGTTTGTCTTCTAGTTCTTCTTGTTCTTCTGGTAGTTCTACCTCTCCTTCTTCTTCATCATCTTCTGCTTCTTCTGAATTTTCTGCTTTTCAATTTCTGCTTCTTCTGCTTCTTCTTCAGTTTATTCTTCTGTATTTTCTGCTTTTTCGTCTTATTCTTCTGTTTCAACTTCTTGTTCTTCTTGTTCTTTTAGTTCACCCTTGTTCTTCTAGTACTTCTACATGTCCTTCTTCTTCTTCTTCTTATACTTCTCCTTCCTCTTCACCTTCGACTGTTTCTTCTGCATTTTCTCCTTTTTCAATTACTTCTTCTTCTGCTTCTTTTGGTTTTACTTCAGCTTCTTCTTCTGTTATATCTGCTCTTTTGGCTTCTTCTTCTGTAATTCTGCTTTTTCGGCTTATTCTTCTGTTTTATCTGTTTTTTCAGCTCATTCTCTGTTATTTATACTTGATCGGCTTTTTCGTCTCTTATTTCTGCTTTTACAGCTTCTTCTGTTATTTCTTCATTATCGGCTTGTTTTTCCGTTATTTCAGGTTTTTCGGCTTATTCTTCGGTTATTCCTGCTTTGTGGCTTATACTTCTGTTATTTCTACTTTTTCTGCTTATTCTGTTATTTCTTTCTTTTCGTCTTATTCTTCTGTTTCTACTTCTTGTTCTTCGTGTTTTCCTAGTATTTCTTGTTCTTCCAGTACTTCTTGTTCTTCTTAGAGTTCTACATCTCCTTCTTTTTCTTCTTCTTCTTATTCATCTTCTTCAGTTTATTAAGCATTTTCTGCTTTTTCTATTTCCTCTTCTTCTCCTTCTTCTGCTTCTTCTTCTCTCATTTCTGCTTTTTCGTCTTATTCCACCATTATTTCAGGTTTTTAGGCTTATTCGGTTATTTTTGCCTTTTCGTCTTAGTCTTCTGTTACTTCTACTTTTAGGCTTATTCTTCTGTTTGTTGTTCTAGTTCTTCTTGTTCTTCTGGTAGTAATATCTCTCCTTCTTCTTCATCATCTTCTGCTTCTTCTGAATTTTCTCCTTTTCAATTTCTGCTTTTGTGCTTCTTCTTCAGCTTATTCTTCTGTATTTTCTGCGTTTTCGTCTTATTCTTCTGTTTCAACTTCTTGTTCTTCTTTTTCTTTTAGTTCTCCCTTGTTATTCTTGTACTTCTACATCTCATTCTTATTCTTATACATCTTCTTCCTCTTCACCTTCTTCTGTTTCTTCTGCATTTTCTCCTTTTTCAATTACTTCTTCTTCTGCTGCTTCTTTTGGTTTTACTTCAGCTTCTTCTTCTGTTATGTCTGCTCTTTTGGCTTCTCTTCTGTTATTCTGCTTTTTCGGCTTATTCTTTTGTTTTATCTATATTTTCAGCTCATTCTTCTGTTATTTATACTTGTTCGGCTTTTTTTTCTCCCATTTCTGCTTTTTCGGCTTATTCTTTAATTTCTGCTTTTTCGGCTTATTTCTCGGTTATTTCAGGTTTTTCGGCTTATTCTTCGGTTATTTCTGCTTTTCGGCTTATACTTCTGTTATTTCTACTTTTTCTGCTTATTCTGTTATTTCTTTCTTTTCGTCTTATTCTTCTGTTTCTACTTCTTGTTCTTCTTGTTTTCCTAGTTCTTCTTGTTCTTCTAGTACTTCTTGTTCTTCTTATAGTTCTACATCTCCTCCTTTTTCTTCTTCTTCTTATTCATCTTTTCAGTTTATTAAGCATTTTCTGCTTTTTCTATTTCTCCCTCTTCTCCTTCTTCTGCTTCTTCTTCTGTTCTTCTTCTGCCATTTCTGCTTTTTCGTCTTATTCCACCATTATTTCAGGTTTTTAGGCTTATTCGGTTATTTTTGCCTTTTTGTCTTAGTCTTCTGTTACTTCTACTTTTAGGCTTATTCTTCTGTTTGTTCTTCTAGTTCTTCTTGTTCTTCTGGTACTTCTACCTCTAATTCTTCTTCATCATCTTCTGCTTCTTCTGAATTTTCTGCTTTTCAATTTCTGCTTCTTCTGCTTCTTCTTCAGTTTATTCTTCTGTATTTTCTGCTTTTTCGTCTTATTCTTCTGTTTCAACTTCTTGTTCTTCTTGTTCTGTTAGTTCACCCTTGTTCTTCTTGTACTTCTACATCTCCTTCTTCTTCTTCTTATACTTCTCCTTCCTCTTCACCTTCGACTGTTTCTTCTGCATTTTCTCCTTTTTCAATTACTTCTTCTTCTGCTTCTTTTGGTTTTACTTCAGCTTCTTCTTCTGTTATATCTGCTCTTTTGGTTTCTTCTTCTGTTATTCTGCTTTTTCGGCTTATTCTTCTGTTTTATCTGTTTTTTCAGCTCATTCTTCTGTTATTTATACTTGTTCGGCTTTTTCTTCTCTTATTTCTGCTTTTACAGCTTCTTCTGTTATTTCTTCTTTTTCGGCTTGTTCCTCCGTTATTTCAGGTTTTTCGGCTTATTCTTCGGTTATTCCTGCTTTTTGGCTTACACTTCTGTTATTTCTACTTTTTCTGCTTATTCTGTTATTTCTTTCTTTTCGTCTTATTCTTCTGTTTCTACTTCTTGTTCTTCGTGTTTTCCTAGTATTTCTTGTTCTTCCAGTACTTCTTGTTCTTCTTACAGTTCTACATCTCCTTCTTTTTCTTCTTCTTCTTATACATCTTCTTCAGTTTATTAAGCATTTTCTGCTTTTTCTATTTCTTCTTCTTCTCCTTCTTCTGTTTCTTCTTCTGTCATTTCTGCTTTTTCGTCTTATTCCACCATTATTTCAGGTTTTTAGGCTTATCGGTTATTTTTGCCTTTTCGTCTTAGTCTTCTGTTACTTCTACTTTTAGGCTTATTCTTCTGTTTGTTCTTCTAGTTCTTCTTGTTCTTCTGGTAGTTCTACCTCTCCTTCTTCATCATCTTCTGCTTCTTCTGAATTTTCTCCTTTTCAATTTCTGCTTTTGTGCTTCTTCTTCAGCTTATTCTTCTGTATTTTCTGCCTTTTCGTCTTATTCTTCTGTTTCATCTTCTTGTTCTTCTTTTTCTTTTAGTTCTCCCTTGTTCTTCTTGAACTTCTACATCTCCTTCTTATTCTTATACATCTTCTTCCTCTTCACCTTCTTCTGTTTCTTCTGCATTTTCTCTTTTTCAATTACTTCGTCTTCTGCTGCTTCTTTTGGTTTTACTTCAGGTTCTTCTTCTGTTATATCTGCTCTTTTGGCTTCTTCTTCTGTTATTCTGCTTTTTCGGCTTATTCTTCTGTTTTATCAGTTTTTTCAGCTCATTCTTCTGTTATTTATGCTTGTTCGGCTTTTTCTTCTCTTATTTCTGCTTTTTCGGCTTCTTCTGTTATGTCTGCTTTTTCGGCTTGTTCCTCCGTTATTTCAGGTTTTTCAGCTTATTCTTCGGTTATTTCTGCCTTTCGGTTTATACTTCTGTTATTTCTACTTTTTCTGCTTATTCTGTTATTTCTTTCTTTTCGTCTTATTCTTCTGTTTCTACTTCTTTTTCTTCTTGTTTTCCTAGTTCTACTTGTTCTTCTAGTACTTCTTGTTCTTCTTATAGTTCTACATCTTCTTTTTCTTCTTCTTCTTATTCATCTTCTTCAGTTTATTAAGCATTTTCTGCTTTTTCTATTTCTTCTTCTTCTCCTTCTTCTGCTTCTTCTGCTTCTTCTTCTGTCATTTCTGCTTTTTCGTCTTATTCCCCCATTATTTCAGGTTTTTAGGCTTATTCGGCTATTTTTGCCTTTTCGTCTTAGTCTTCTGTTACTTCTACTTTTAGGCTTATTCTTCTGTTTGTTCTTCTAGTTCTTCTTGTTCTTCTGGTAGTTCTACCTCTCCTTCTTCTTCATCATCTTCTGCTTCTTCTCAATTTTCTGCTTTTCAATTTCTGCTTCTTCTGCTTTTTCTCAGCTTATTCTTCTGTATTTTCTGCTTTTTTGACTTATTCTTCTGTTTCAACTTCTTGTTCTTCTTGTTCTTTTAGGTCCCCCTTGTTCTTCTTGTACTTCTACATCTCCTTCTTATTCTTATACATCTTCTTCCTCTTCACCTTCTTCTGTTTCTTCTGCATTTTCTCCTTTTTCAATTACTTCTTCTTCTGCTGCTTCTTTTGGTTTTACTTCAGCTTCTTCTTCTGTGATATGTGCTCTTTTGGCTTCTTCTTCTGTTATTCTGCTTTTTCGGCTTATTCTTCTGTTTTATCTGTTTTTTCAGCTCATTCTTCTGTTATTTATGCTTGTTCGGCTTTTTCTTCTCTTATTTCTGCTTTTTCGGCTTCTTCTGTTATGTCTGCTTTTTCGGCTTGTTCCTCCGTTATTTCAGGTTTTTCGGCTTATTCTTCGGTTATTTCTGCTTTTCGGTTTATACTTCTGTTATTTCTACTTTTTCTGCTTATTCTGTTATTTCTTTCTTTTCGTCTTATTCTTCTGTTTCTACTTCTTGTTCTTCTTGTTTTCCTAGTTCTTCTTGTTCTTCTAGTACTTCTTCTTCTTCTTATAGTTCTACATCTCCTTCTTTTTCTTCTTCTTCTTATTCATCTTCTTCAGTTTATTAAGCATTTTCTGCTTTTTCTATTTCTTCCTCTTCTCCTTCTTCTGCTTCTTCTGCTTCTTCTTCTGTCATTTCTGCTTTTTCGTCTTATTCCACCATTATTTCAGGTTTTTAGGCTTATTCGGCTATTTTTGCCTTTTCGTCTTAGTCTTCTGATACTTCTACTTTTAGGCTTATTCTTCTGTTTGTTCTTCTAGTTCTTCTTGTTCTTCTGGTAGTTCTACCTCTCCTTCTTCTTCATCATCTTCTGCTTCTTCTGAATTTTCTGCTTTTCAATTTCTGCTTCTTCTGCTTTTTCTCAGCTTATTCTTCTGTATTTTCTGCTTTTTCGACTTATTCTTCTGTTTCAACTTCTTGTTCTTCTTGTTCTTTTAGGTCCCCCTTGTTCTTCTTGTACTTCTACATCTCCTCCTTATTCTTATACATCTTCTTCCTCTTCACCTTCTTCTGTTTCTTCTGCATTTTCTCCTTTTTCAATTACTTCTTCTTCTGCTGCTTCTTTGGTTTTACTTCAGCTTCTTCTTCTGTTATATGTGCTCTTTTGGCTTCTTCTTCTGTTATTCTGCTTTTTCGGCTTATTCTTCTGTTTTATCAGTTTTTTCAGCTCATTCTTCTGTTATTGATGCTTGTTCGGCTTTTTCTTCTCTTATTTCTGCTTTTTCGGCTTCTTCTGTTATGTCTGCTTTTTCGGCTTGTTCCTCCGTTATTTCAGGTTTTTCAGCTTATTCTTCGGTTATTTCTGCCTTTCGGTTTATACTTCTGTTATTTCTACTTTTTCTGCTTATTCTGTTATTTCTTTCTTTTCGTCTTATTCTTCTGTTTCTACTTCTTTTTCTCCTTGTTTTCCTAGTTCTACTTGTTCTTCTAGTACTTCTTGTTCTTCTTATAGTTCTACATCTTCTTTTTCTTCTTCTTCTTATTCATCTTCTTCAGTTTATTAAGCATTTTCTGCTTTTTCTATTTCTTCTTCTTCTACTTCTTCTGCTTCTTCTGCTTCTTCTTCTGTCATTTCTGCTTTTTCGTCTTATTCCACCATTATTTCAGGTTTTTAGGCTTATTCGGCTATTTTTGCCTTTTCGTCTTAGTCTTCTGTTACTTCTACTTTTAGGCTTATTCTTCTGTTTGTTCTTCTAGTTCTTCTTGTTCTTCTGGTAGTTCTACCTCTCCTTCTTCTTCATCATCTTCTGCTTCTTCTCAATTTTCTGCTTTTCAATTTCTGCGTCTTCTGCTATTTCTCAGCTTATTCTTCTGTATTTTCTGCTTTTTCGACTTATTCTTCTGTTTCAACTTCTTGTTCTTCTTGTTCTTTTACGTCCCCCTTGTTCTTCTTGTACTTCTACATCTCCTTCTTATTCTTATACATCTTCTTCCTCTTCACCTTCTTCTGTTTCTTCTGCATTTTCTCCTTTTTCAATTACTTCTTCTTCTGCTGCTTCTTTTGGTTTAACTTCAGCTTCTTCTTCTGTTATATGTGCTCTTTTGGCTTCTTCTTCTGTTATTCTGCTTTTTCGGCTTATTCTTCTGTTTTATCTGTTTTTTCAGCTCATTCTTCTGTTATTTATGCTTGTTCGGCTTTTTCTTCTCTTATTTCTGCTTTTTCGGCTTCTTCTGTTATGTCTGCTTTTTCGGCTTGTTCCTCCGTTATTTCAGGTTTTTCGGCTTATTCTTCGGTTATTTCTGCTTTTCGGTTTATACTTCTGTTATTTCTACTTTTTCTGCTTATTCTGTTATTTCTTTCTTTTCGTCTTATTCTTCTGTTTCTACTTCTTGTTCTTCTTGTTTTCCTAGTCCTACTTGTTCTTCTAGTACTTCTTGTTCTTCTTATAGTTCTACATCTCCTTCTTTTTCTTCTTCTTCTTATTCATCTTCTTCAGTTTATTAAGCATTATCTGCGTTTTCTATTTCTTCTTCTCCTTCTTCTGCTTCTTCTGCTTCTTCTTCTGTCATTTCTGCTTTTTCGTCTTATTCCACCATTTTTTCAGGTTTTTAGGCTTATTCGGCTATTTTTGCCTTTTCGTCTTAGTCTTTTGTTACTTCTACTTTTAGGCTTATTCTTCTGTTTGTTCTTCTAGTTCTTCTTGTTCTTCTGGTAGTTCTACCTCTCCTTCTTCTTCATCATCTTCTGCTTCTTCTGAATTTTCTGCTTTTCAATTTCTGCTTCTTCTGCTTCTTCTTCAGTTTATTCTTCTGTATTTTCTGCTTTTTCCTCTTATTCTTCTGTTTCAACTTCTTCTTCTTCTTGTTCTTTTAGTTCACCCTTGTTCTTCTTGAACTTCTACATCTCCTTCTTCTTCTTCTTCTTATACTTCTCCTTCCTCTTCACCTTCGACTGTTTCTTCTTCATTTTCTCCTTTTTCAATTGCTTCTTCTTCTGCTTCTTTTGGTTTTACTTCAGCTTCTTCTTCTGTTATATCTGCTCTTTTGGTTTCTTCTTCTGTTATTCTGCTTTTTCGGCTTATTCTTCTGTTTTATCTGTTTTTTCAGCTCATTCTTCTGTTATTTATACTTGTTCGGCTTTTTCTTCTCTTATTTCTGCTTTTACAGCTTCTTCTGTTATTTCTTCTTTTTCGGCTTGTTCCTCCGTTATTTCAGGTTTTTCAGCTTATTCTTCGGTTATTTCTGCTTTTTGGCTTATACTTCTGTTATTTCTACTTTTTCTGCTTATTCTGTTATTTCTTTCTTTTCGTCTTATTCTTCTGTTTCTACTTCTTCTTCTTCGTGTTTTCCTAGTATTTCTTGTTCTTCCAGTACTTCTTGTTCTTCTTACAGTTCTACATCTCCTTCTTTTTCTTCTTCTTCTTATTCATCTCCTTCAGTTTATTAAGCATTTTCTGCTTTTTCTATTTCTTCTTCTTCTCTTTCTTCTGCTTCTTCTGCTTCTTCTTCTGTCATTTCTGCTTTTTCGTCTTATTCCACCATTATTTCAGGTTTTTAGGCTTATTCGGTTATTTTTGCCTTTTCGTCTTAGTCTTCTGTTACTTCTACTTTTAGGCTTATTCTTCTGTTTGTTCTTCTAGTTCTTCTTGTTCTTCTGGTAGTTCTACCTCTCCTTCTTCTTCATCATCTTCTGCTTCTTCTCAATTTTCTGCTTTTCAATTTCTGCGTCTTCTGCTTTTTCTCAGCTTATTCTTCTGTATTTTCTGCTTTTTCGACTTATTCTTCTGTTTCAACTTCTTGTTCTTCTTGTTCTTTTAGGTCCCCCTTGTTCTTCTTGTACTTCTACATCTCCTTCTTATTCTTATACATCTTCTTCCTCTTCACCTTCTTCTGTTTCTTCTGCATTTTCTCCTTTTTCAATTACTTCTTCTTCTGCTGCTTCTTTTGGTTTTACTTCAGCTTCTTCTTCTGTGATATGTGCTCTTTTGGCTTCTTCTTCTGTTATTCTGCTTTTTCGGCTTATTCTTCTGTTTTATCTGTTTTTTCAGCTCATTCTTCTGTTATTTATGCTTGTTCGGCTTTTTCTTCTCTTATTTCTGCTTTTTCGGCTTCTTCTGTTATGTCTGCTTTTTCGGCTTGTTCCTCCGTTATTTCAGGTTTTTCGGCTTATTCTTCGGTTATTTCTGCTTTTCGGTTTATACTTCTGTTATTTCTACTTTTTCTGCTTATTCTGTTATTTCTTTCTTTTCGTCTTATTCTTCTGTTTCTACTTCTTGTTCTTCTTGTTTTCCTAGTTCTTCTTGTTCTTCTAGTACTTCTTCTTCTTCTTATAGTTCTACATCTCCTTCTTTTTCTTCTTCTTCTTATTCATCTTCTTCAGTTTATTAAGCATTTTCTGCTTTTTCTATTTCTTCCTCTTCTCCTTCTTCTGCTTCTTCTGCTTCTTCTTCTGTCATTTCTGCTTTTTCGTCTTATTCCACCATTATTTCAGGTTTTTAGGCTTATTCGGCTATTTTTGCCTTTTCGTCTTAGTCTTCTGATACTTCTACTTTTAGGCTTATTCTTCTGTTTGTTCTTCTAGTTCTTCTTGTTCTTCTGGTATTTCTACCTCTCCTTCTTCTTCATCATCTTCTGCTTCTTCTGAATTTTCTGCTTTTCAATTTCTGCTTCTTCTGCTTTTTCTCAGCTTATTCTTCTGTATTTTCTGCTTTTTCGACTTATTCTTCTGTTTCAACTTCTTGTTCTTCTTGTTCTTTTAGGTCCCCCTTGTTCTTCTTGTACTTCTACATCTCCTCCTTATTCTTATACATCTTCTTCCTCTTCACCTTCTTCTGTTTCTTCTGCATTTTCTCCTTTTTCAATTACTTCTTCTTCTGCTGCTTCTTTGGTTTTACTTCAGCTTCTTCTTCTGTTATATGTGCTCTTTTGGCTTCTTCTTCTGTTATTCTGCTTTTTCGGCTTATTCTTCTGTTTTATCAGTTTTTTCAGCTCATTCTTCTGTTATTGATGCTTGTTCGGCTTTTTCTTCTCTTATTTCTGCTTTTTCGGCTTCTTCTGTTATGTCTGCTTTTTCGGCTTGTTCCTCCGTTATTTCAGGTTTTTCAGCTTATTCTTCGGTTATTTCTGCCTTTCGGTTTATACTTCTGTTATTTCTACTTTTTCTGCTTATTCTGTTATTTCTTTCTTTTCGTCTTATTCTTCTGTTTCTACTTCTTTTTCTTCTTGTTTTCCTAGTTCTACTTGTTCTTCTAGTACTTCTTGTTCTTCTTATAGTTCTACATCTTCTTTTTCTTCTTCTTCTTATTCATCTTCTTCAGTTTATTAAGCATTTTCTGCTTTTTCTATTTCTTCTTCTTCTCCTTCTTCTGCTTCTTCTGCTTCTTCTTCTGTCATTTCTGCTTTTTCGTCTTATTCCACCATTATTTCAGGTTTTTAGGCTTATTCGGCTATTTTTGCCTTTTCGTCTTAGTCTTCTGTTACTTCTACTTTTAGGCTTATTCTTCTGTTTGTTCTTCTAGTTCTTCTTGTTCTTCTGGTAGTTCTACCTCTCCTTCTTCTTCATCATCTTCTGCTTCTTCTCAATTTTCTGCTTTTCAATTTCTGCGTCTTCTGCTATTTCTCAGCTTATTCTTCTGTATTTTCTGCTTTTTCGACTTATTCTTCTGTTTCAACTTCTTGTTCTTCTTGTTCTTTTACGTCCCCCTTGTTCTTCTTGTACTTCTACATCTCCTTCTTATTCTTATACATCTTCTTCCTCTTCACCTTCTTCTGTTTCTTCTGCATTTTCTCCTTTTTCAATTACTTCTTCTTCTGCTGCTTCTTTTGGTTTAACTTCAGCTTCTTCTTCTGTTATATGTGCTCTTTTGGCTTCTTCTTCTGTTATTCTGCTTTTTCGGCTTATTCTTCTGTTTTATCTGTTTTTTCAGCTCATTCTTCTGTTATTTATGCTTGTTCGGCTTTTTCTTCTCTTATTTCTGCTTTTTCGGCTTCTTCTGTTATGTCTGCTTTTTCGGCTTGTTCCTCCGTTATTTCAGGTTTTTCGGCTTATTCTTCGGTTATTTCTGCTTTTCGGTTTATACTTCTGTTATTTCTACTTTTTCTGCTTATTCTGTTATTTCTTTCTTTTCGTCTTATTCTTCTGTTTCTACTTCTTGTTCTTCTTGTTTTCCTAGTCCTACTTGTTCTTCTAGTACTTCTTGTTCTTCTTATAGTTCTACATCTCCTTCTTTTTCTTCTTCTTCTTATTCATCTTCTTCAGTTTATTAAGCATTATCTGCGTTTTCTATTTCTTCTTCTCCTTCTTCTGCTTCTTCTGCTTCTTCTTCTGTCATTTCTGCTTTTTCGTCTTATTCCACCATTTTTTCAGGTTTTTAGGCTTATTCGGCTATTTTTGCCTTTTCGTCTTAGTCTTTTGTTACTTCTACTTTTAGGCTTATTCTTCTGTTTGTTCTTCTAGTTCTTCTTGTTCTTCTGGTAGTTCTACCTCTCCTTCTTCTTCATCATCTTCTGCTTCTTCTGAATTTTCTGCTTTTCAATTTCTGCTTCTTCTGCTTCTTCTTCAGTTTATTCTTCTGTATTTTCTGCTTTTTCCTCTTATTCTTCTGTTTCAACTTCTTCTTCTTCTTGTTCTTTTAGTTCACCCTTGTTCTTCTTGAACTTCTACATCTCCTTCTTCTTCTTCTTCTTATACTTCTCCTTCCTCTTCACCTTCGACTGTTTCTTCTTCATTTTCTCCTTTTTCAATTGCTTCTTCTTCTGCTTCTTTTGGTTTTACTTCAGCTTCTTCTTCTGTTATATCTGCTCTTTTGGTTTCTTCTTCTGTTATTCTGCTTTTTCGGCTTATTCTTCTGTTTTATCTGTTTTTTCAGCTCATTCTTCTGTTATTTATACTTGTTCGGCTTTTTCTTCTCTTATTTCTGCTTTTACAGCTTCTTCTGTTATTTCTTCTTTTTCGGCTTGTTCCTCCGTTATTTCAGGTTTTTCAGCTTATTCTTCGGTTATTTCTGCTTTTTGGCTTATACTTCTGTTATTTCTACTTTTTCTGCTTATTCTGTTATTTCTTTCTTTTCGTCTTATTCTTCTGTTTCTACTTCTTCTTCTTCGTGTTTTCCTAGTATTTCTTGTTCTTCCAGTACTTCTTGTTCTTCTTACAGTTCTACATCTCCTTCTTTTTCTTCTTCTTCTTATTCATCTCCTTCAGTTTATTAAGCATTTTCTGCTTTTTCTATTTCTTCTTCTTCTCTTTCTTCTGCTTCTTCTGCTTCTTCTTCTGTCATTTCTGCTTTTTCGTCTTATTCCACCATTATTTCAGGTTTTTAGGCTTATTCGGTTATTTTTGCCTTTTCGTCTTAGTCTTCTGTTACTTCTACTTTTAGGCTTATTCTTCTGTTTGTTCTTCTAGTTCTTCTTGTTCTTCTGGTAGTTCTACCTCTCCTTCTTCTTCATCATCTTCTGCTTCTTCTGAATTTTCTGCTTTTCAATTTCTGCTTCTTCTGCTTCTTCTTCAGCTTATTCTTCTGTATTTTCTGCTTTTTCGACTTATTCTTCTGTTTCAACTTCTTCTTCTTCTTGTGCTTTTAGTTCCCCCTTGTTCTTCTTGTACTTCTACATCTCCTTCTTATTCTTATACATCTTCTTCCTCTTCACCTTCTTCTGTTTCTTCTGCATTTTCTCCTTTTTCAATTACTTCTTCTTCTGCTGCTTCTTTTGGTTTTACTTCAGGGTCTTCTTCTGTTATATCTACTCTTTTGGCTTCTTCTTCTGTTATTCTGCTTTTTCGGCTTATTCTTCTGTTTTATCTGTTTTTTCAGCTCATTTTCTGTTATTTATGCTTGTTCGGCTTTTTCTTCTCTTTTTCTGCTTTTTCGGCTTCTTCCGTTATGTCTGCTTTTTCGGTTTGTTCCTCCGTTACTTCAGGTTTTTCGGCTAATTCTTCGGTTATTTCTGCTTTTCGGCTTATACTTCTGTTATTTCTACTTTTTCTGCTTATTCTGTATTTCTTTCTTTTCGTCTTATTCTTCTGTTTCTACTTCTTGTTCTTCTTGTTTTCCTAGTTCTTCTTGTTCTTCTAGTACTTCTTGTTCTTCTTATAGTTCTACATCTCCTTCTTTTTCTTCTTCTTCTTATTCATCTTCTGCAGTTTATTAAGCAGTTTCTGCTTTTTCTGTTTCTTCTTCTTCTCCTTCTTCTGCTTCTTCTTCTGCTTCTTCTTCTGCCATTTCTGCTTTTTCGTCTTATTCCACCATTATTTCATGTTTTTAGGCTTATTCGGTTATTTTTGCCTTTTCGTCTTAGTCTTCTGTTACTTCTACTTTTAGGCTTATTCTTCTGTTTGTTCTTCTAGTTCTTCTTGTTCTTCTGGTAGTTCTAGCTCTCCTTCTTCTTCATCATCTTCTGCTTCTTCTGAATTTTCTGCTTTTCAATTTCTGCTTCTTCTGCTTCTTCTTCAGCTTATTCTTCTGTATTTTCTGCTTTTACGACTTATTCTTCTGTTTCAACTTCTTCTTCTTCTTGTGCTTTTAGTTCCCCCTTGTTCTTCTTGTACTTCTACATCTCCTTCTTATTCTTATACATCTTCTTCCTCTTCACCTTCTTCTGTTTCTTCGCATTTTCTCCTTTTTCAATTACTTCTTCTTCTACTGCTTCTTTTGGTTTTACTTCAGGTTCTTCTTCTGTTATATCTGCTCTTTTGGCTTCTTCTGTTATTCTGCTTTCTCGGCTTATTCTTCTGTTTTATCTGTTTTTTCAGATCATTCTTCTGTTATTTATGCTTGTTCGGCTTTTTCTTCTCTTATGTCTGCTTTTTTCGCTTGTTCCTCTGTTATTTCAGGTTTTTCGGCTTATTCTTCATTTATTTCTGCTTTTCGGTTTATACTTCTGTTATTTCTACTTTTTCTGCTTATTCTGTTATTTCTTTCTTTTCTTCTCATTCTTCTGTTTCTACTTCTTGTTCTTCTTGTTTTCCTAGTTCTTCTTGTTCTTCTAGTACTTCTTGTTCTTCTTATAGTTCTACATCTCCTTCTTTTTCTTCTTCTTCTTATTCATCTTCTTCAGTTTATTAAGCATTTTCTGCTTTTTCTATTTCTTCTTCTTCTCCTTCTTCTGCTTCTTCTGCTTCTTCTTCTGTCATTTCTGCTTTTTCGTCTTATTCCACCATTATTTCAGGTTTTTAGGCTTATTCGGCTATTTTTGCCTTTTCGTCTTTAGTCTTCTGTTACTTCTACTTTTATGCTTATTCTTCTGTTTGTTCTTCTAGTTCTTCTTGTTCTTCTGGTAGTTCTACCTCTCCTTCTTCTTCATCCTCTTCTGCTTCTTCTGAATTTTCTGCTTTTCAATTTCTGCTTCTTCTGCTTTTTCTCAGCTTATTCTTCTGTATTTTCTGCTTTTTCGACTTATTCTTCTGTTTCAACTTCTTGTTCTTCTTGTTTTTTTAGGTCCCCCTTGTTCTTCTTGTACTTCTACATCTCCTTCTTATTCTTATACATCTTCTTCCTCTTCACCTTCTTCTGTTTCTTCTGCATTTTCTCCTTTTTCAATTACTTCTTCTTCTGCTGCTTCTTTTGGTTTTACTTCAGCTTCTTCTTCTGTGATATGTGCTCTTTTGGCTTCTTCTTCTGTTATTCTGCTTTTTCGGCTTATTCTTTTGTTTTATCTGTTTTTTCAGCTCATTCTTCTGTTATTTATGCTTGTTCGGCTTTTTCTTCTCTTATTTCTGCTTTTTCGGCTTCTTCTGTTATGTCTGCTTTTTCGGCTTGTTCCTCCGTTATTTCAGGTTTTTCGGCTTATTCTTCGGTTATTTCTGCTTTTCGGTTTATACTTCTGTTATTTCTACTTTTTCTGCTTATTCTGTTATTTCTTTCTTTTCGTCTTATTCTTCTGTTTCTACTTCGTGTTCTTCTTGTTTTCCTAGTTCTTCTTGTTCTTCTAGTACTTCTTGTTCTTCTTATAGTTCTACATCTCCTTCTTTTTCTTCTTCTTCTTATTCATCTTCTTCAGTTTATTAAGCATTTTCTGCTTTTTCTATTTCTTCCTCTTCTCCTTCTTCTGCTTCTTCTGCTTCTTCTTCTGTCATTTCTGCTTTTTCGTCTTATTCCACCATTATTTCAGGTTTTTAGGCTTATTCGGCTATTTTTGCCTTTTCGTCTTAGTCTTCTGATACTTCTACTTTTAGGCTTATTCTTCTGTTTGTTCTTCTAGTTCTTCTTGTTCTTCTGGTAGTTCTACGTCTCCTTCTTCTTCATCATCTTCTGCTTCTTCTGAATTTTCTGCTTTTCAATTTCTGCTTCTTCTGCATTTTCTCAGCTTATTCTTCTGTATTTTCTGCTTTTTCGACTTAATCTTCTGTTTCAACTTCTTGTTCTTCTTGTTCTTTTAGGTCCCCCTTGTTCTTCTTGTACTTCTACATCTCCTCCTTATTCTTATACATCTTCTTCCTCTTCACCTTCTTCTGTTTCTTCTGCATTTTCTCCTTTTTCAATTACTTCTTCTTCTGCTGCTTCTTTGGTTTTACTTCAGCTTCTTCTTCTGTTATATGTGCTCTTTTGGCTTCTTCTTCTGTTATTCTGCTTTTTCGGCTTATTCTTCTGTTTTATCAGTTTTTTCAGCTCATTCTTCTGTTATTTATGCTTGTTCGGCTTTTTCTTCTCTTATTTCTGCTTTTTCGGCTTCTTCTGTTATGTCTGCTTTTTCGGCTTGTTCCTCCGTTATTTCAGGTTTTTCGGCTTATTCTTCGGTTATTTCTGCTTTTCGGTTTATACTTCTGTTATTTCTACTTTTTCTGCTTATTCTGTTATTTCTTTCTTTTCGTCTTATTCTTCTGTTTCTACTTCTTGTTCTTCTTGTTTTCCTAGTTCTTCTTGTTCTTCTAGTACTTCTTGTTCTTCTTATAGTTCTACATCTCTTTCTTTTTCTTCTTCTTCTTATTCATCTTCTTCAGTTTATTAAGCATTTTCTGCTTTTTCTATTTCTTCTTCTTCTCCTTCTTCTGCTTCTTCTGCTTCTTCTTCTGTCATTTCTGCTTTTTCGTCTTATTCCACCATTATTTCAGGTTTTTAGGCTTATTCGGCTATTTTTGCCTTTTCGTCTTAGCCTTCTGTTACTTCTACTTTTAGGCTTATTTTTCTGTTTGTTCTTCTAGTCCTTCTTGTTCTTCTGGTAGTTCTACCTCTCCTTCTTCTTCATCATCTTCTGCTTCTTCTGAATTTTCTGCTTTTCAATTTCTGCTTCTTCTGCTTTTTCTCAGCTTATTCTTCTGTATTTTCTGTTTTTTCGACTTATTCTTCTGTTTCAACTTCTTGTTCTTCTTGTTCTTTTAGGTCCCCCTTGTTCTTCTTGTACTTCTACATCTCCTTCTTCTTCTTCTTCTTCTTATACTTTTCCTTCCTCTTCACCTTCGACTGTTTCTTCTGCATTTTCTCCTTTTTCAATTACTTCTTCTTCTGCTTCTTTTGGTTTTACTTCAGCTTCTTCTTCTGTTATATCTGCTCTTTTGGTTTCTTCTTCTGTTATTCTTCTTTTTCGGCTTATTCTTCTGTTTTATCTGTTTTTTCAGCTCATTCTTCTGTTATTTATACTTGTTCGGCTTTTTCTTCTCTTATTTCTGCTTTTACAGCTTCTTCTGTTATTTTATTTTTCGGCTTGTTCCTCCGTTATTTCAGGTTTTTCGGCTTATTCTTCGGTTATTTCTGCTTTTCGGTCTATACTTCTGTTATTTCTACTTTTTCTGCTTATTCTGTTATTTCTTTCTTTTCGTCTTATTCTTCTGTTTTCTACTTCTTGTTCTTCTTGTTTTCCTAGTTCTTCTTGTTCTTCTAGTACTTCTTGTTCTTCTTATAGTTCTACATCTCCTTCTTTTTCTTCTTCTTCTTATTCATCTTCTTCAGTTTATTAAGCATTTTCTGCTTTTTTCTATTTCTTCTTCTTCTCCTTCTTCTGCTTCTTCTGCTTCTTCTTCTGTCATTTCTGCTTTTTCGTCTTATTCCACCATTATTTCAGGTTTTTAGGCTTATTCGGTTATTTTTGCCTTTTCGTCTTAGTCTTCTGTTACTTCTACTTTTAGGCTTATTCTTCTGTTTGTTCTTCTAGTTCTTCTTGTTCTTCTGGTAGTTCTACCTCTCCTTCTTCTTCATCATCTTCTGCTTCTTCTCAATTTTCTGCTTTTCAATTTCTGCTTCTTCTTCAGCTTATTCTTCTGTATTTTCTGATTTTTCGACTTATTCTTCAGTTTCAACTTCTTGTTCTTCTTGTTCTTTTAGGTCCCCCTTGTTCTTCTTGTACTTCTACATCTCCTTCTTATTCTTATACATCTTCATCCTCTTCACCTTCTTCTGTTTCTTCTGCATTTTCTCCTTTTTCAATTACTTCTTCTTCTGCTGCTTCTTTTGGTTTTACATCAGCTTCTTCTTCTGTTATATGTGCTCTTTTGGCTTCGTCTTCTGTTATTCTGCTTTTTCGGCTTATTCTTCTGTTTTATCTGTTTTTTCAGCTCATTCTTCTGTTTTTTATGCTTGTTCGGCTTTTTCTTCTCTTATTTCTGCTTTTTCGGCTTCATCTGTTATGTCTCGTTTTTTGGCTTGTTCCTCCGTTATTTCAGGTTTTTCAGCTTATTCTTCGGTATTTCTGCTTTTCGGCTTATACTTCTGTTATTTCTACTTTTTCTGCTTATTCTGTTATTTCCTTCTTTTCCTCTTATTCTTCTGTTTCTACTTCTTGTTTCTTCTTGTTTTCCTAGTCCTACTTGTTCTTCTAGTACTTCTTGTTCTTCTTATAGTTCTACATCTCCTTCTTTTTCTTCTTCTTCTTATTCATCTTCTTCAGTTTATTAAGCATTATCTGCGTTTTCTATTTCTTCTTCTCCTTCTTCTGCTTCTTCTGCTTCTTCTTCTGTCATTTCTGCTTTTTCGTCTTATTCCACCATTTTTCAGGTTTTTAGGCTTATTCGGCTATTTTTGCCTTTTCGTCTTAGTCTTTTGTTACTTCTACTTTTAGGCTTATTCTTCTGTTTGTTCTTCTAGTTCTTCTTGTTCTTCTGGTAGTTCTACCTCTCCTTCTTCTTCATCATCTCTGCTTCTTCTGAATTTTCTGCTTTTCAATTTCTGCTTCTTCTGCTTCTTCTTCAGTTTATTCTTCTGTATTTTCTGCTTTTTCCTCTTATTCTTCTGTTTCAACTTCTTCTTCTTCTTGTTCTTTTAGTTCACCCTTGTTCTTCTTGAACTTCTACATCTCCTTCTTCTTCTTCTTCTTATACTTCTCCTTCCTCTTCACCTTCGACTGTTTCTTCTTCATTTTCTCCTTTTTCAATTGCTTCTTCTTCTGCTTCTTTTGGTTTTACTTCAGCTTCTTCTTCTGTTATATCTGCTCTTTTGGTTTCTTCTTCTGTTATTCTGCTTTTTCGGCTTATTCTTCTGTTTTATCTGTTTTTTTCAGCTCATTCTTCTGTTATTTATACTTGTTCGGCTTTTTCTTCTCTTATTTCTGCTTTTACAGCTTCTTCTGTTATTTCTTCTTTTTCGGGCTTGTTCCTCCGTTATTTCAGGTTTTTCAGCTTATTCTTCGGTTATTTCTGCTTTTTGGCTTATACTTCTGTTATTTCTACTTTTTCTGCTTATTCTGTTATTCTTTCTTTCGTCTTATTCTTCTGTTTCTACTTCTTCTTCTTCGTGTTTTCCTAGTATTTCTTGTTCTTCCAGTACTTCTTGTTCTTCTTACAGTTCTACATCTCCTTCTTTTTCTTCTTCTTCTTATTCATCTCCTTCAGTTTATTAAGCATTTTCTGCTTTTTCTATTTCTTCTTCTTCTCTTTCTTCTGCTTCTTCTGCTTCTTCTTCTGTCATTTCTGCTTTTTCGTCTTATTCCACCATTATTTCAGGTTTTTAGGCTTATTCGGTTATTTTTGCCTTTTCGTCTTAGTCTTCTGTTACTTCTACTTTTAGGCTTATTCTTCTGTTTGTTCTTCTAGTTCTTCTTGTTCTTCTGGTAGTTCTACCTCTCCTTCTTCTTCATCATCTTCTGCTTCTTCTCAATTTTCTGCTTTTCAATTTCTGCGTCTTCTGCTTTTTCTCAGCTTATTCTTCTGTATTTTCTGCTTTTTCGACTTATTCTTCTGTTTCAACTTCTTGTTCTTCTTGTTCTTTTAGGTCCCCCTTGTTCTTCTTGTACTTCTACATCTCCTTCTTATTCTTATACATCTTCTTCCTCTTCACCTTCTTCTGTTTCTTCTGCATTTTCTCCTTTTTCAATTACTTCTTCTTCTGCTGCTTCTTTTGGTTTTACTTCAGCTTCTTCTTCTGTGATATGTGCTCTTTTGGCTTCTTCTTCTGTTATTCTGCTTTTTCGGCTTATTCTTCTGTTTTATCTGTTTTTTCAGCTCATTCTTCTGTTATTTATGCTTGTTCGGCTTTTTCTTCTCTTATTTCTGCTTTTTCGGCTTCTTCTGTTATGTCTGCTTTTTCGGCTTGTTCCTCCGTTATTTCAGGTTTTTCGGCTTATTCTTCGGTTATTTCTGCTTTTCGGTTTATACTTCTGTTATTTCTACTTTTTCTGCTTATTCTGTTATTTCTTTCTTTTCGTCTTATTCTTCTGTTTCTACTTCTTGTTCTTCTTGTTTTCCTAGTTCTTCTTGTTCTTCTAGTACTTCTTCTTCTTCTTATAGTTCTACATCTCCTTCTTTTTCTTCTTCTTCTTATTCATCTTCTTCAGTTTATTAAGCATTTTCTGCTTTTTCTATTTCTTCCTCTTCTCCTTCTTCTGCTTCTTCTGCTTCTTCTTCTGTCATTTCTGCTTTTTCGTCTTATTCCACCATTATTTCAGGTTTTTAGGCTTATTCGGCTATTTTTGCCTTTTCGTCTTAGTCTTCTGATACTTCTACTTTTAGGCTTATTCTTCTGTTTGTTCTTCTAGTTCTTCTTGTTCTTCTGGTAGTTCTACCTCTCCTTCTTCTTCATCATCTTCTGCTTCTTCTGAATTTTCTGCTTTTCAATTTCTGCTTCTTCTGCTTTTTCTCAGCTTATTCTTCTGTATTTTCTGCTTTTTCGACTTATTCTTCTGTTTCAACTTCTTGTTCTTCTTGTTCTTTTAGGTCCCCCTTGTTCTTCTTGTACTTCTACATCTCCTCCTTATTCTTATACATCTTCTTCCTCTTCACCTTCTTCTGTTTCTTCTGCATTTTCTCCTTTTTCAATTACTTCTTCTTCTGCTGCTTCTTTGGTTTTACTTCAGCTTCTTCTTCTGGTATATGTGCTCTTTTGGCTTCTTCTTCTGTTATTCTGCTTTTTCGGCTTATTCTTCTGTTTTATCAGTTTTTTCAGCTCATTTCTGTTATTGATGCTTGTTCGGCTTTTTCTTCTCTTATTTCTGCTTTTTCGGCTTCTTCTGTTATGTCTGCTTTTTCGGCTTGTTCCTCCGTTATTTCAGGTTTTTCAGCTTATTCTTCGGTTATTTCTGCCTTTCGGTTTATACTTCTGTTATTTCTACTTTTTCTGCTTATTCTGTTATTTCTTTCTTTTCGTCTTATTCTTCTGTTTCTACTTCTTTTTCTTCTTGTTTTCCTAGTTCTACTTGTTCTTCTAGTACTTCTTGTTCTTCTTATAGTTCTACATCTTCTTTTTCTTCTTCTTCTTATTCATCTTCTTCAGTTTATTAAGCATTTTCTGCTTTTTCTATTTCTTCTTCTTCTCCTTCTTCTGCTTCTTCTGCTTCTTCTTCTGTCATTTCTGCTTTTTCGTCTTATTCCACCATTATTTCAGGTTTTTAGGCTTATTCGGCTATTTTTGCCTTTTCGTCTTAGTCTTCTGTTACTTCTACTTTTAGGCTTATTCTTCTGTTTGTTCTTCTAGTTCTTCTTGTTCTTCTGGTAGTTCTACCTCTCCTTCTTCTTCATCATCTTCTGCTTCTTCTCAATTTTCTGCTTTTCAATTTCTGCGTCTTCTGCTATTTCTCAGCTTATTCTTCTGTATTTTCTGCTTTTTCGACTTATTCTCCTGTTTCAACTTCTTGTTCTTCTTGTTCTTTTACGTCCCCCTTGTTCTTCTTGTACTTCTACATCTCCTTCTTATTCTTATACATCTTCTTCCTCTTCACCTTCTTCTGTTTCTTCTGCATTTTCTCCTTTTTCAATTACTTCTTCTTCTGCTGCTTCTTTTGGTTTAACTTCAGCTTCTTCTTCTGTTATATGTGCTCTTTTGGCTTCTTCTTCTGTTATTCTGCTTTTTCGGCTTATTCTTCTGTTTTATCTGTTTTTTCAGCTCATTCTTCTGTTATTTATGCTTGTTCGGCTTTTTCTTCTCTTATTTCTGCTTTTTCGGCTTCTTCTGTTATGTCTGCTTTTTCGGCTTGTTCCTCCGTTATTTCAGGTTTTTCGGCTTATTCTTCGGTTATTTCTGCTTTTCGGTTTATACTTCTGTTATTTCTACTTTTTCTGCTTATTCTGTTATTTCTTTCTTTTCGTCTTATTCTTCTGTTTCTACTTCTTGTTCTTCTTGTTTTCCTAGTCCTACTTGTTCTTCTAGTACTTCTTGTTCTTCTTATAGTTCTACATCTCCTTCTTTTTCTTCTTCTTCTTATTCATCTTCTTCAGTTTATTAAGCATTATCTGCGTTTTCTATTTCTTCTTCTCCTTCTTCTGCTTCTTCTGCTTCTTCTTCTGTCATTTCTGCTTTTTCGTCTTATTCCACCATTTTTTCAGGTTTTTAGGCTTATTCGGCTATTTTTGCCTTTTCGTCTTAGTCTTTTGTTACTTCTACTTTTAGGCTTATTCTTCTGTTTGTTCTTCTAGTTCTTCTTGTTCTTCTGGTAGTTCTACCTCTCCTTCTTCTTCATCATCTTCTGCTTCTTCTGAATTTTCTGCTTTTCAATTTCTGCTTCTTCTGCTTCTTCTTCAGTTTATTCTTCTGTATTTTCTGCTTTTTCCTCTTATTCTTCTGTTTCAACTTCTTCTTCTTCTTGTTCTTTTAGTTCACCCTTGTTCTTCTTGAACTTCTACATCTCCTTCTTCTTCTTCTTCTTATACTTCTCCTTCCTCTTCACCTTCGACTGTTTCTTCTTCATTTTCTCCTTTTTCAATTGCTTCTTCTTCTGCTTCTTTTGGTTTTACTTCAGCTTCTTCTTCTGTTATATCTGCTCTTTTGGTTTCTTCTTCTGTTATTCTGCTTTTTCGGCTTATTCTTCTGTTTTATCTGTTTTTTCAGCTCATTCTTCTGTTATTTATACTTGTTCGGCTTTTTCTTCTCTTATTTCTGCTTTTACAGCTTCTTCTGTTATTTCTTCTTTTTCGGCTTGTTCCTCCGTTATTTCAGGTTTTTCAGCTTATTCTTCGGTTATTTCTGCTTTTTGGCTTATACTTCTGTTATTTCTACTTTTTCTGCTTATTCTGTTATTTCTTTCTTTTCGTCTTATTCTTCTGTTTCTACTTCTTCTTCTTCGTGTTTTCCTAGTATTTCTTGTTCTTCCAGTACTTCTTGTTCTTCTTACAGTTCTACATCTCCTTCTTTTTCTTCTTCTTCTTATTCATCTCCTTCAGTTTATTAAGCATTTTCTGCTTTTTCTATTTCTTCTTCTTCTCTTTCTTCTGCTTCTTCTGCTTCTTCTTCTGTCATTTCTGCTTTTTCGTCTTATTCCACCATTATTTCAGGTTTTTAGGCTTATTCGGTTATTTTTGCCTTTTCGTCTTAGTCTTCTGTTACTTCTACTTTTAGGCTTATTCTTCTGTTTGTTCTTCTAGTTCTTCTTGTTCTTCTGGTAGTTCTACCTCTCCTTCTTCTTCATCATCTTCTGCTTCTTCTGAATTTTCTGCTTTTCAATTTCTGCTTCTTCTGCTTCTTCTTCAGCTTATTCTTCTGTATTTTCTGCTTTTTCGACTTATTCTTCTGTTTCAACTTCTTCTTCTTCTTGTGCTTTTAGGTCCCCCTTGTTCTTCTTGTACTTCTACATCTCCTTCTTATTCTTATACATCTTCTTCCTCTTCACCTTCTTCTGTTTCTTCTGCATTTTCTCCTTTTTCAATTACTTCTTCTTCTGCTGCTTCTTTTGGTTTTACTTCAGGGTCTTCTTCTGTTATATCTACTCTTTTGGCTTCTTCTTCTGTTATTCTGCTTTTTCGGCTTATTCTTCTGTTTTATCTGTTTTTTCAGCTCATTTTCTGTTATTTATGCTTGTTCGGCTTTTTCTTCTCTTTTTCTGCTTTTTCGGCTTCTTCCGTTATGTCTGCTTTTTCGGTTTGTTCCTCCGTTACTTCAGGTTTTTCGGCTAATTCTTCGGTTATTTCTGCTTTTCGGCTTATACTTCTGTTATTTCTACTTTTTCTGCTTATTCTGTATTTCTTTCTTTTCGTCTTATTCTTCTGTTTCTACTTCTTGTTCTTCTTGTTTTCCTAGTTCTTCTTGTTCTTCTAGTACTTCTTGTTCTTCTTATAGTTCTACATCTCCTTCTTTTTCTTCTTCTTCTTATTCATCTTCTGCAGTTTATTAAGCAGTTTCTGCTTTTTCTGTTTCTTCTTCTTCTCCTTCTTCTGCTTCTTCTTCTGCTTCTTCTTCTGCCATTTCTGCTTTTTCGTCTTATTCCACCATTATTTCATGTTTTTAGGCTTATTCGGTTATTTTTGCCTTTTCGTCTTAGTCTTCTGTTACTTCTACTTTTAGGCTTATTCTTCTGTTTGTTCTTCTAGTTCTTCTTGTTCTTCTGGTAGTTCTAGCTCTCCTTCTTCTTCATCATCTTCTGCTTCTTCTGAATTTTCTGCTTTTCAATTTCTGCTTCTTCTGCTTCTTCTTCAGCTTATTCTTCTGTATTTTCTGCTTTTACGACTTATTCTTCTGTTTCAACTTCTTCTTCTTCTTGTGCTTTTAGTTCCCCCTTGTTCTTCTTGTACTTCTACATCTCCTTCTTATTCTTATACATCTTCTTCCTCTTCACCTTCTTCTGTTTCTTCGCATTTTCTCCTTTTTCAATTACTTCTTCTTCTACTGCTTCTTTTGGTTTTACTTCAGGTTCTTCTTCTGTTATATCTGCTCTTTTGGCTTCTTCTGTTATTCTGCTTTCTCGGCTTATTCTTCTGTTTTATCTGTTTTTTCAGATCATTCTTCTGTTATTTATGCTTGTTCGGCTTTTTCTTCTCTTATGTCTGCTTTTTTCGCTTGTTCCTCCGTTATTTCAGGTTTTTCGGCTTATTCTTCATTTATTTCTGCTTTTCGGTTTATACTTCTGTTATTTCTACTTTTTCTGCTTATTCTGTTATTTCTTTCTTTTCTTCTCATTCTTCTGTTTCTACTTCTTGTTCTTCTTGTTTTCCTAGTTCTTCTTGTTCTTCTAGTACTTCTTGTTCTTCTTATAGTTCTACATCTCCTTCTTTTTCTTCTTCTTCTTATTCATCTTCTTCAGTTTATTAAGCATTTTCTGCTTTTTCTATTTCTTCTTCTTCTCCTTCTTCTGCTTCTTCTGCTTCTTCTTCTGTCATTTCTGCTTTTTCGTCTTATTCCACCATTATTTCAGGTTTTTAGGCTTATTCGGCTATTTTTGCCTTTTCGTCTTTAGTCTTCTGTTACTTCTACTTTTATGCTTATTCTTCTGTTTGTTCTTCTAGTTCTTCTTGTTCTTCTGGTAGTTCTACCTCTCCTTCTTCTTCATCCTCTTCTGCTTCTTCTGAATTTTCTGCTTTTCAATTTCTGCTTCTTCTGCTTTTTCTCAGCTTATTCTTCTGTATTTTCTGCTTTTTCGACTTATTCTTCTGTTTCAACTTCTTGTTCTTCTTGTTTTTTTAGGTCCCCCTTGTTCTTCTTGTACTTCTACATCTCCTTCTTATTCTTATACATCTTCTTCCTCTTCACCTTCTTCTGTTTCTTCTGCATTTTCTCCTTTTTCAATTACTTCTTCTTCTGCTGCTTCTTTTGGTTTTACTTCAGCTTCTTCTTCTGTGATATGTGCTCTTTTGGCTTCTTCTTCTGTTATTCTGCTTTTTCGGCTTATTCTTCTGTTTTATCTGTTTTTTCAGCTCATTCTTCTGTTATTTATACTTGTTCGGCTTTTTCTTCTCTTATTTCTGCTTTTACAGCTTCTTCTGTTATTTTATTTTTCGGCTTGTTCCTCCGTTATTTCAGGTTTTTCGGCTTATTCTTCGGTTATTTCTGCTTTTCGGTCTATACTTCTGTTATTTCTACTTTTTCTGCTTATTCTGTTATTTCTTTCTTTTCGTCTTATTCTTCTGTTTCTACTTCTTGTTCTTCTTGTTTTCCTAGTTCTTCTTGTTCTTCTAGTACTTCTTGTTCTTCTTATAGTTCTACATCTCCTTCTTTTTCTTCTTCTTCTTATTCATCTTCTTCAGTTTATTAAGCATTTTCTGCTTTTTCTATTTCTTCTTCTTCTCCTTCTTCTGCTTCTTCTGCTTCTTCTTCTGTCATTTCTGCTTTTTCGTCTTATTCCACCATTATTTCAGGTTTTTAGGCTTATTCGGTTATTTTTGCCTTTTCGTCTTAGTCTTCTGTTACTTCTACTTTTAGGCTTATTCTTCTGTTTGTTCTTCTAGTTCTTCTTGTTCTTCTGGTAGTTCTACCTCTCCTTCTTCTTCATCATCTTCTGCTTCTTCTCAATTTTCTGCTTTTCAATTTCTGCTTCTTCTGCTTTTTCTCAGCTTATTCTTCTGTATTTTCTGCTTTTTCGACTTATTCTTCTGTTTCAACTTCTTGTTCTTCTTGTTCTTTTAGGTCCCCCTTGTTCTTCTTGTACTTCTACATCTCCTTCTTATTCTTATACATCTTCTTCCTCTTCACCTTCTTCTGTTTCTTCTGCATTTTCTCCTTTTTCAATTACTTCTTCTTCTGCTGCTTCTTTTGGTTTTACTTCAGCTTCTTCTTCTGTGATATGTGCTCTTTTGGCTTCTTCTTCTGTTATTCTGCTTTTTCGGCTTATTCTTCTGTTTTATCTGTTTTTTCAGCTCATTCTTCTGTTATTTATGCTTGTTCGGCTTTTTCTTCTCTTATTTCTGCTTTTTCGGCTTCTTCTGTTATGTCTGCTTTTTCGGCTTGTTCCTCCGTTATTTCAGGTTTTTCGGCTTATTCTTCGGTTATTTCTGCTTTTCGGTTTATACTTTTGTTATTTCTACTTTTTCTGCTTATTCTGTTATTTCTTTCTTTTCGTCTTATTCTTCTGTTTCTACTTCTTGTTCTTCTTGTTTTCCTAGTTCTTCTTGTTCTTCTAGTACTTCTTCTTCTTCTTATAGTTCTACATCTCCTTCTTTTTCTTCTTCTTCTTATTCATCTTCTTCAGTTTATTAAGCATTTTCTGCTTTTTCTATTTCTTCCTCTTCTCCTTCTTCTGCTTCTTCTGCTTCTTCTTCTGTCATTTCTGCTTTTTCGTCTTATTCCACCATTATTTCAGGTTTTTAGGCTTATTCGGCTATTTTTGCCTTTTCGTCTTAGTCTTCTGATACTTCTACTTTTAGGCTTATTCTTCTGTTTGTTCTTCTAGTTCTTCTTGTTCTTCTGGTAGTTCTACCTCTCCTTCTTCTTCATCATCTTCTGCTTCTTCTGAATTTTCTGCTTTTCAATTTCTGCTTCTTCTGCTTTTTCTCAGCTTATTCTTCTGTATTTTCTGCTTTTTCGACTTATTCTTCTGTTTCAACTTCTTGTTCTTCTTGTTCTTTTAGGTCCCCCTTGTTCTTCTTGTACTTCTACATCTCCTCCTTATTCTTATACATCTTCTTCCTCTTCACCTTCTTCTGTTTCTTCTGCATTTTCTCCTTTTTCAATTACTTCTTCTTCTGCTGCTTCTTTGGTTTTACTTCAGCTTCTTCTTCTGGTATATGTGCTCTTTTGGCTTCTTCTTCTGTTATTCTGCTTTTTCGGCTTATTCTTCTGTTTTATCAGTTTTTTCAGCTCATTTCTGTTATTGATGCTTGTTCGGCTTTTTCTTCTCTTATTTCTGCTTTTTCGGCTTCTTCTGTTATGTCTGCTTTTTCGGCTTGTTCCTCCGTTATTTCAGGTTTTTCAGCTTATTCTTCGGTTATTTCTGCCTTTCGGTTTATACTTCTGTTATTTCTACTTTTTCTGCTTATTCTGTTATTTCTTTCTTTTCGTCTTATTCTTCTGTTTCTACTTCTTTTTCTTCTTGTTTTCCTAGTTCTACTTGTTCTTCTAGTACTTCTTGTTCTTCTTATAGTTCTACATCTTCTTTTTCTTCTTCTTCTTATTCATCTTCTTCAGTTTATTAAGCATTTTCTGCTTTTTCTATTTCTTCTTCTTCTCCTTCTTCTGCTTCTTCTGCTTCTTCTTCTGTCATTTCTGCTTTTTCGTCTTATTCCACCATTATTTCAGGTTTTTAGGCTTATTCGGCTATTTTTGCCTTTTCGTCTTAGTCTTCTGTTACTTCTACTTTTAGGCTTATTCTTCTGTTTGTTCTTCTAGTTCTTCTTGTTCTTCTGGTAGTTCTACCTCTCCTTCTTCTTCATCATCTTCTGCTTCTTCTCAATTTTCTGCTTTTCAATTTCTGCGTCTTCTGCTATTTCTCAGCTTATTCTTCTGTATTTTCTGCTTTTTCGACTTATTCTCCTGTTTCAACTTCTTGTTCTTCTTGTTCTTTTACGTCCCCCTTGTTCTTCTTGTACTTCTACATCTCCTTCTTATTCTTATACATCTTCTTCCTCTTCACCTTCTTCTGTTTCTTCTGCATTTTCTCCTTTTTCAATTACTTCTTCTTCTGCTGCTTCTTTTGGTTTAACTTCAGCTTCTTCTTCTGTTATATGTGCTCTTTTGGCTTCTTCTTCTGTTATTCTGCTTTTTCGGCTTATTCTTCTGTTTTATCTGTTTTTTCAGCTCATTCTTCTGTTATTTATGCTTGTTCGGCTTTTTCTTCTCTTATTTCTGCTTTTTCGGCTTCTTCTGTTATGTCTGCTTTTTCGGCTTGTTCCTCCGTTATTTCAGGTTTTTCGGCTTATTCTTCGGTTATTTCTGCTTTTCGGTTTATACTTCTGTTATTTCTACTTTTTCTGCTTATTCTGTTATTTCTTTCTTTTCGTCTTATTCTTCTGTTTCTACTTCTTGTTCTTCTTGTTTTCCTAGTCCTACTTGTTCTTCTAGTACTTCTTGTTCTTCTTATAGTTCTACATCTCCTTCTTTTTCTTCTTCTTCTTATTCATCTTCTTCAGTTTATTAAGCATTATCTGCGTTTTCTATTTCTTCTTCTCCTTCTTCTGCTTCTTCTGCTTCTTCTTCTGTCATTTCTGCTTTTTCGTCTTATTCCACCATTTTTTCAGGTTTTTAGGCTTATTCGGCTATTTTTGCCTTTTCGTCTTAGTCTTTTGTTACTTCTACTTTTAGGCTTATTCTTCTGTTTGTTCTTCTAGTTCTTCTTGTTCTTCTGGTAGTTCTACCTCTCCTTCTTCTTCATCATCTTCTGCTTCTTCTGAATTTTCTGCTTTTCAATTTCTGCTTCTTCTGCTTCTTCTTCAGTTTATTCTTCTGTATTTTCTGCTTTTTCCTCTTATTCTTCTGTTTCAACTTCTTCTTCTTCTTGTTCTTTTAGTTCACCCTTGTTCTTCTTGAACTTCTACATCTCCTTCTTCTTCTTCTTCTTATACTTCTCCTTCCTCTTCACCTTCGACTGTTTCTTCTTCATTTTCTCCTTTTTCAATTGCTTCTTCTTCTGCTTCTTTTGGTTTTACTTCAGCTTCTTCTTCTGTTATATCTGCTCTTTTGGTTTCTTCTTCTGTTATTCTGCTTTTTCGGCTTATTCTTCTGTTTTATCTGTTTTTTCAGCTCATTCTTCTGTTATTTATACTTGTTCGGCTTTTTCTTCTCTTATTTCTGCTTTTACAGCTTCTTCTGTTATTTCTTCTTTTTCGGCTTGTTCCTCCGTTATTTCAGGTTTTTCAGCTTATTCTTCGGTTATTTCTGCTTTTTGGCTTATACTTCTGTTATTTCTACTTTTTCTGCTTATTCTGTTATTTCTTTCTTTTCGTCTTATTCTTCTGTTTCTACTTCTTCTTCTTCGTGTTTTCCTAGTATTTCTTGTTCTTCCAGTACTTCTTGTTCTTCTTACAGTTCTACATCTCCTTCTTTTTCTTCTTCTTCTTATTCATCTCCTTCAGTTTATTAAGCATTTTCTGCTTTTTCTATTTCTTCTTCTTCTCTTTCTTCTGCTTCTTCTGCTTCTTCTTCTGTCATTTCTGCTTTTTCGTCTTATTCCACCATTATTTCAGGTTTTTAGGCTTATTCGGTTATTTTTGCCTTTTCGTCTTAGTCTTCTGTTACTTCTACTTTTAGGCTTATTCTTCTGTTTGTTCTTCTAGTTCTTCTTGTTCTTCTGGTAGTTCTACCTCTCCTTCTTCTTCATCATCTTCTGCTTCTTCTGAATTTTCTGCTTTTCAATTTCTGCTTCTTCTGCTTCTTCTTCAGCTTATTCTTCTGTATTTTCTGCTTTTTCGACTTATTCTTCTGTTTCAACTTCTTCTTCTTCTTGTGCTTTTAGGTCCCCCTTGTTCTTCTTGTACTTCTACATCTCCTTCTTATTCTTATACATCTTCTTCCTCTTCACCTTCTTCTGTTTCTTCTGCATTTTCTCCTTTTTCAATTACTTCTTCTTCTGCTGCTTCTTTTGGTTTTACTTCAGGGTCTTCTTCTGTTATATCTACTCTTTTGGCTTCTTCTTCTGTTATTCTGCTTTTTCGGCTTATTCTTCTGTTTTATCTGTTTTTTCAGCTCATTTTCTGTTATTTATGCTTGTTCGGCTTTTTCTTCTCTTTTTCTGCTTTTTCGGCTTCTTCCGTTATGTCTGCTTTTTCGGTTTGTTCCTCCGTTACTTCAGGTTTTTCGGCTAATTCTTCGGTTATTTCTGCTTTTCGGCTTATACTTCTGTTATTTCTACTTTTTCTGCTTATTCTGTATTTCTTTCTTTTCGTCTTATTCTTCTGTTTCTACTTCTTGTTCTTCTTGTTTTCCTAGTTCTTCTTGTTCTTCTAGTACTTCTTGTTCTTCTTATAGTTCTACATCTCCTTCTTTTTCTTCTTCTTCTTATTCATCTTCTGCAGTTTATTAAGCAGTTTCTGCTTTTTCTGTTTCTTCTTCTTCTCCTTCTTCTGCTTCTTCTTCTGCTTCTTCTTCTGCCATTTCTGCTTTTTCGTCTTATTCCACCATTATTTCATGTTTTTAGGCTTATTCGGTTATTTTTGCCTTTTCGTCTTAGTCTTCTGTTACTTCTACTTTTAGGCTTATTCTTCTGTTTGTTCTTCTAGTTCTTCTTGTTCTTCTGGTAGTTCTAGCTCTCCTTCTTCTTCATCATCTTCTGCTTCTTCTGAATTTTCTGCTTTTCAATTTCTGCTTCTTCTGCTTCTTCTTCAGCTTATTCTTCTGTATTTTCTGCTTTTACGACTTATTCTTCTGTTTCAACTTCTTCTTCTTCTTGTGCTTTTAGTTCCCCCTTGTTCTTCTTGTACTTCTACATCTCCTTCTTATTCTTATACATCTTCTTCCTCTTCACCTTCTTCTGTTTCTTCGCATTTTCTCCTTTTTCAATTACTTCTTCTTCTACTGCTTCTTTTGGTTTTACTTCAGGTTCTTCTTCTGTTATATCTGCTCTTTTGGCTTCTTCTGTTATTCTGCTTTCTCGGCTTATTCTTCTGTTTTATCTGTTTTTTCAGATCATTCTTCTGTTATTTATGCTTGTTCGGCTTTTTCTTCTCTTATGTCTGCTTTTTTCGCTTGTTCCTCTGTTATTTCAGGTTTTTCGGCTTATTCTTCATTTATTTCTGCTTTTCGGTTTATACTTCTGTTATTTCTACTTTTTCTGCTTATTCTGTTATTTCTTTCTTTTCTTCTCATTCTTCTGTTTCTACTTCTTGTTCTTCTTGTTTTCCTAGTTCTTCTTGTTCTTCTAGTACTTCTTGTTCTTCTTATAGTTCTACATCTCCTTCTTTTTCTTCTTCTTCTTATTCATCTTCTTCAGTTTATTAAGCATTTTCTGCTTTTTCTATTTCTTCTTCTTCTCCTTCTTCTGCTTCTTCTGCTTCTTCTTCTGTCATTTCTGCTTTTTCGTCTTATTCCACCATTATTTCAGGTTTTTAGGCTTATTCGGCTATTTTTGCCTTTTCGTCTTTAGTCTTCTGTTACTTCTACTTTTATGCTTATTCTTCTGTTTGTTCTTCTAGTTCTTCTTGTTCTTCTGGTAGTTCTACCTCTCCTTCTTCTTCATCCTCTTCTGCTTCTTCTGAATTTTCTGCTTTTCAATTTCTGCTTCTTCTGCTTTTTCTCAGCTTATTCTTCTGTATTTTCTGCTTTTTCGACTTATTCTTCTGTTTCAACTTCTTGTTCTTCTTGTTTTTTTAGGTCCCCCTTGTTCTTCTTGTACTTCTACATCTCCTTCTTATTCTTATACATCTTCTTCCTCTTCACCTTCTTCTGTTTCTTCTGCATTTTCTCCTTTTTCAATTACTTCTTCTTCTGCTGCTTCTTTTGGTTTTACTTCAGCTTCTTCTTCTGTGATATGTGCTCTTTTGGCTTCTTCTTCTGTTATTCTGCTTTTTCGGCTTATTCTTTTGTTTTATCTGTTTTTTCAGCTCATTCTTCTGTTATTTATGCTTGTTCGGCTTTTTCTTCTCTTATTTCTGCTTTTTCGGCTTCTTCTGTTATGTCTGCTTTTTCGGCTTGTTCCTCCGTTATTTCAGGTTTTTCGGCTTATTCTTCGGTTATTTCTGCTTTTCGGTTTATACTTCTGTTATTTCTACTTTTTCTGCTTATTCTGTTATTTCTTTCTTTTCGTCTTATTCTTCTGTTTCTACTTCGTGTTCTTCTTGTTTTCCTAGTTCTTCTTGTTCTTCTAGTACTTCTTGTTCTTCTTATAGTTCTACATCTCCTTCTTTTTCTTCTTCTTCTTATTCATCTTCTTCAGTTTATTAAGCATTTTCTGCTTTTTCTATTTCTTCCTCTTCTCCTTCTTCTGCTTCTTCTGCTTCTTCTTCTGTCATTTCTGCTTTTTCGTCTTATTCCACCATTATTTCAGGTTTTTAGGCTTATTCGGCTATTTTTGCCTTTTCGTCTTAGTCTTCTGATACTTCTACTTTTAGGCTTATTCTTCTGTTTGTTCTTCTAGTTCTTCTTGTTCTTCTGGTAGTTCTACGTCTCCTTCTTCTTCATCATCTTCTGCTTCTTCTGAATTTTCTGCTTTTCAATTTCTGCTTCTTCTGCATTTTCTCAGCTTATTCTTCTGTATTTTCTGCTTTTTCGACTTAATCTTCTGTTTCAACTTCTTGTTCTTCTTGTTCTTTTAGGTCCCCCTTGTTCTTCTTGTACTTCTACATCTCCTCCTTATTCTTATACATCTTCTTCCTCTTCACCTTCTTCTGTTTCTTCTGCATTTTCTCCTTTTTCAATTACTTCTTCTTCTGCTGCTTCTTTGGTTTTACTTCAGCTTCTTCTTCTGTTATATGTGCTCTTTTGGCTTCTTCTTCTGTTATTCTGCTTTTTCGGCTTATTCTTCTGTTTTATCAGTTTTTTCAGCTCATTTCTGTTATTGATGCTTGTTCGGCTTTTTCTTCTCTTATTTCTGCTTTTTCGGCTTCTTCTGTTATGTCTGCTTTTTCGGCTTGTTCCTCCGTTATTTCAGGTTTTTCAGCTTATTCTTCGGTTATTTCTGCCTTTCGGTTTATACTTCTGTTATTTCTACTTTTTCTGCTTATTCTGTTATTTCTTTCTTTTCGTCTTATTCTTCTGTTTCTACTTCTTTTTCTTCTTGTTTTCCTAGTTCTACTTGTTCTTCTAGTACTTCTTGTTCTTCTTATAGTTCTACATCTTCTTTTTCTTCTTCTTCTTATTCATCTTCTTCAGTTTATTAAGCATTTTCTGCTTTTTCTATTTCTTCTTCTTCTCCTTCTTCTGCTTCTTCTGCTTCTTCTTCTGTCATTTCTGCTTTTTCGTCTTATTCCACCATTATTTCAGGTTTTTAGGCTTATTCGGCTATTTTTGCCTTTTCGTCTTAGTCTTCTGTTACTTCTACTTTTAGGCTTATTCTTCTGTTTGTTCTTCTAGTTCTTCTTGTTCTTCTGGTAGTTCTACCTCTCCTTCTTCTTCATCATCTTCTGCTTCTTCTCAATTTTCTGCTTTTCAATTTCTGCGTCTTCTGCTATTTCTCAGCTTATTCTTCTGTATTTTCTGCTTATTCGACTTA
Source organism: Talpa europaea (assembly GCF_964194135.1). NCBI lineage: Eukaryota > Metazoa > Chordata > Mammalia > Eulipotyphla > Talpidae > Talpa > Talpa europaea. The sequence continues at coordinate 86,669 of NW_028168033.1, read as the reverse complement.
TTCTTCTGTTTCAACTTCTTGTTCTTCTTGTTCTTTTACGTCCCCCTTGTTCTTCTTGTACTTCTACATCTCCTTCTTATTCTTATACATCTTCTTCCTCTTCACCTTCTTCTGTTTCTTCTGCATTTTCTCCTTTTTCAATTACTTCTTCTTCTGCTGCTTCTTTTGGTTTAACTTCAGCTTCTTCTTCTGTTATATGTGCTCTTTTGGCTTCTTCTTCTGTTATTCTGCTTTTTCGGCTTATTCTTCTGTTTTATCTGTTTTTTCAGCTCATTCTTCTGTTATTTATGCTTGTTCGGCTTTTTCTTCTCTTATTTCTGCTTTTTCGGCTTCTTCTGTTATGTCTGCTTTTTCGGCTTGTTCCTCCGTTATTTCAGGTTTTTCGGCTTATTCTTCGGTTATTTCTGCTTTTCGGTTTATACTTCTGTTATTTCTACTTTTTCTGCTTATTCTGTTATTTCTTTCTTTTCGTCTTATTCTTCTGTTTCTACTTCTTGTTCTTCTTGTTTTCCTAGTCCTACTTGTTCTTCTAGTACTTCTTGTTCTTCTTATAGTTCTACATCTCCTTCTTTTTCTTCTTCTTCTTATTCATCTTCTTCAGTTTATTAAGCATTATCTGCGTTTTCTATTTCTTCTTCTCCTTCTTCTGCTTCTTCTGCTTCTTCTTCTGTCATTTCTGCTTTTTCGTCTTATTCCACCATTTTTTCAGGTTTTTAGGCTTATTCGGCTATTTTTGCCTTTTCGTCTTAGTCTTTTGTTACTTCTACTTTTAGGCTTATTCTTCTGTTTGTTCTTCTAGTTCTTCTTGTTCTTCTGGTAGTTCTACCTCTCCTTCTTCTTCATCATCTTCTGCTTCTTCTGAATTTTCTGCTTTTCAATTTCTGCTTCTTCTGCTTCTTCTTCAGTTTATTCTTCTGTATTTTCTGCTTTTTCCTCTTATTCTTCTGTTTCAACTTCTTCTTCTTCTTGTTCTTTTAGTTCACCCTTGTTCTTCTTGAACTTCTACATCTCCTTCTTCTTCTTCTTCTTATACTTCTCCTTCCTCTTCACCTTCGACTGTTTCTTCTTCATTTTCTCCTTTTTCAATTGCTTCTTCTTCTGCTTCTTTTGGTTTTACTTCAGCTTCTTCTTCTGTTATATCTGCTCTTTTGGTTTCTTCTTCTGTTATTCTGCTTTTTCGGCTTATTCTTCTGTTTTATCTGTTTTTTCAGCTCATTCTTCTGTTATTTATACTTGTTCGGCTTTTTCTTCTCTTATTTCTGCTTTTACAGCTTCTTCTGTTATTTCTTCTTTTTCGGCTTGTTCCTCCGTTATTTCAGGTTTTTCAGCTTATTCTTCGGTTATTTCTGCTTTTTGGCTTATACTTCTGTTATTTCTACTTTTTCTGCTTATTCTGTTATTTCTTTCTTTTCGTCTTATTCTTCTGTTTCTACCTCTTCTTCTTCGTGTTTTCCTAGTATTTCTTGTTCTTCCAGTACTTCTTGTTCTTCTTACAGTTCTACATCTCCTTCTTTTTCTTCTTCTTCTTATTCATCTCCTTCAGTTTATTAAGCATTTTCTGCTTTTTCTATTTCTTCTTCTTCTCTTTCTTCTGCTTCTTCTGCTTCTTCTTCTGTCATTTCTGCTTTTTCGTCTTATTCCACCATTATTTCAGGTTTTTAGGCTTATTCGGTTATTTTTGCCTTTTCGTCTTAGTCTTCTGTTACTTCTACTTTTAGGCTTATTCTTCTGTTTGTTCTTCTAGTTCTTCTTGTTCTTCTGGTAGTTCTACCTCTCCTTCTTCTTCATCATCTTCTGCTTCTTCTGAATTTTCTGCTTTTCAATTTCTGCTTCTTCTGCTTCTTCTTCAGCTTATTCTTCTGTATTTTCTGCTTTTTCGACTTATTCTTCTGTTTCAACTTCTTCTTCTTCTTGTGCTTTTAGGTCCCCCTTGTTCTTCTTGTACTTCTACATCTCCTTCTTATTCTTATACATCTTCTTCCTCTTCACCTTCTTCTGTTTCTTCTGCATTTTCTCCTTTTTCAATTACTTCTTCTTCTGCTGCTTCTTTTGGTTTTACTTCAGGGTCTTCTTCTGTTATATCTACTCTTTTGGCTTCTTCTTCTGTTATTCTGCTTTTTCGGCTTATTCTTCTGTTTTATCTGTTTTTTCAGCTCATTTTCTGTTATTTATGCTTGTTCGGCTTTTTCTTCTCTTTTTCTGCTTTTTCGGCTTCTTCCGTTATGTCTGCTTTTTCGGTTTGTTCCTCCGTTACTTCAGGTTTTTCGGCTAATTCTTCGGTTATTTCTGCTTTTCGGCTTATACTTCTGTTATTTCTACTTTTTCTGCTTATTCTGTATTTCTTTCTTTTCGTCTTATTCTTCTGTTTCTACTTCTTGTTCTTCTTGTTTTCCTAGTTCTTCTTGTTCTTCTAGTACTTCTTGTTCTTCTTATAGTTCTACATCTCCTTCTTTTTCTTCTTCTTCTTATTCATCTTCTGCAGTTTATTAAGCAGTTTCTGCTTTTTCTGTTTCTTCTTCTTCTCCTTCTTCTGCTTCTTCTTCTGCTTCTTCTTCTGCCATTTCTGCTTTTTCGTCTTATTCCACCATTATTTCATGTTTTTAGGCTTATTCGGTTATTTTTGCCTTTTCGTCTTAGTCTTCTGTTACTTCTACTTTTAGGCTTATTCTTCTGTTTGTTCTTCTAGTTCTTCTTGTTCTTCTGGTAGTTCTAGCTCTCCTTCTTCTTCATCATCTTCTGCTTCTTCTGAATTTTCTGCTTTTCAATTTCTGCTTCTTCTGCTTCTTCTTCAGCTTATTCTTCTGTATTTTCTGCTTTTACGACTTATTCTTCTGTTTCAACTTCTTCTTCTTCTTGTGCTTTTAGTTCCCCCTTGTTCTTCTTGTACTTCTACATCTCCTTCTTATTCTTATACATCTTCTTCCTCTTCACCTTCTTCTGTTTCTTCGCATTTTCTCCTTTTTCAATTACTTCTTCTTCTACTGCTTCTTTTATTTTTACTTCAGGTTCTTCTTCTGTTATATCTGCTCTTTTGGCTTCTTCTGTTATTCTGCTTTCTCGGCTTATTCTTCTGTTTTATCTGTTTTTTCAGATCATTCTTCTGTTATTTATGCTTGTTCGGCTTTTTCTTCTCTTATGTCTGCTTTTTTCGCTTGTTCCTCTGTTATTTCAGGTTTTTCGGCTTATTCTTCATTTATTTCTGCTTTTCGGTTTATACTTCTGTTATTTCTACTTTTTCTGCTTATTCTGTTATTTCTTTCTTTTCTTCTCATTCTTCTGTTTCTACTTCTTGTTCTTCTTGTTTTCCTAGTTCTTCTTGTTCTTCTAGTACTTCTTGTACTTATAGTTCTACATCTCCTTCTTTTTCTTCTTCTTCTTATTCATCTTCTTCAGTTTATTAAGCATTTTCTGCTTTTTCTATTTCTTCTTCTTCTCCTTCTTCTGCTTCTTCTGCTTCTTCTTCTGTCATTTCTGCTTTTTCGTCTTATTCCACCATTATTTCAGGTTTTTAGGCTTATTCGGCTATTTTTGCCTTTTCGTCTTTAGTCTTCTGTTACTTCTACTTTTATGCTTATTCTTCTGTTTGTTCTTCTAGTTCTTCTTGTTCTTCTGGTAGTTCTACCTCTCCTTCTTCTTCATCCTCTTCTGCTTCTTCTGAATTTTCTGCTTTTCAATTTCTGCTTCTTCTGCTTTTTCTCAGCTTATTCTTCTGTATTTTCTGCTTTTTCGACTTATTCTTCTGTTTCAACTTCTTGTTCTTCTTGTTTTTTTAGGTCCCCCTTGTTCTTCTTGTACTTCTACATCTCCTTCTTATTCTTATACATCTTCTTCCTCTTCACCTTCTTCTGTTTCTTCTGCATTTTCTCCTTTTTCAATTACTTCTTCTTCTGCTGCTTCTTTTGGTTTTACTTCAGCTTCTTCTTCTGTGATATGTGCTCTTTTGGCTTCTTCTTCTGTTATTCTGCTTTTTCGGCTTATTCTTCTGTTTTATCTGTTTTTTCAGCTCATTCTTCTGTTATTTATGCTTGTTCGGCTTTTTCTTCTCTTATTTCTGCTTTTTCGGCTTCTTCTGTTATGTCTGCTTTTTCGGCTTGTTCCTCCGTTATTTCAGGTTTTTCGGCTTATTCTTCGGTTATTTCTGCTTTTCGGTTTATACTTCTGTTATTTCTACTTTTTCTGCTTATTCTGTTATTTCTTTCTTTTCGTCTTATTCTTCTGTTTCTACTTCGTGTTCTTCTTGTTTTCCTAGTTCTTCTTGTTCTTCTAGTACTTCTTGTTCTTCTTATAGTTCTACATCTCCTTCTTTTTCTTCTTCTTCTTATTCATCTTCTTCAGTTTATTAAGCATTTTCTGCTTTTTCTATTTCTTCCTCTTCTCCTTCTTCTGCTTCTTCTGCTTCTTCTTCTGTCATTTCTGCTTTTTCGTCTTATTCCACCATTATTTCAGGTTTTTAGGCTTATTCGGCTATTTTTGCCTTTTCGTCTTAGTCTTCTGATACTTCTACTTTTAGGCTTATTCTTCTGTTTGTTCTTCTAGTTCTTCTTGTTCTTCTGGTAGTTCTACCTCTCCTTCTTCTTCATCATCTTCTGCTTCTTCTGAATTTTCTGCTTTTCAATTTCTGCTTCTTCTGCATTTTCCCAGCTTATTCTTCTGTATTTTCTGCTTTTTCGACTTAATCTTCTGTTTCAACTTCTTGTTCTTCTTGTTCTTTTAGGTCCCCCTTGTTCTTCTTGTACTTCTACATCTCCTCCTTATTCTTATACATCTTCTTCCTCTTCACCTTCTTCTGTTTCTTCTGCATTTTCTCCTTTTTCAATTACTTCTTCTTCTGCTGCTTCTTTGGTTTTACTTCAGCTTCTTCTTCTGTTATATGTGCTCTTTTGGCTTCTTCTTCTGTTATTCTGCTTTTTCGGCTTATTCTTCTGTTTTATCAGTTTTTTCAGCTCATTCTTCTGTTATTTATGCTTGTTCGGCTTTTTCTTCTCTTATTTCTGCTTTTTCGGCTTCTTCTGTTATGTCTGCTTTTTCGGCTTGTTCCTCCGTTATTTCAGGTTTTTCGGCTTATTCTTCGGTTATTTCTGCTTTTCGGTTTATACTTCTGTTATTTCTACTTTTTCTGCTTATTCTGTTATTTCTTTCTTTTCGTCTTATTCTTCTGTTTCTACTTCTTGTTCTTCTTGTTTTCCTAGTTCTTCTTGTTCTTCTAGTACTTCTTGTTCTTCTTATAGTTCTACATCTCTTTCTTTTTCTTCTTCTTCTTATTCATCTTCTTCAGTTTATTAAGCATTTTCTGCTTTTTCTATTTCTTCTTCTTCTCCTTCTTCTGCTTCTTCTGCTTCTTCTTCTGTCATTTCTGCTTTTTCGTCTTATTCCACCATTATTTCAGGTTTTTAGGCTTATTCGGCTATTTTTGCCTTTTCGTCTTAGCCTTCTGTTACTTCTACTTTTAGGCTTATTCTTCTGTTTGTTCTTCTAGTCCTTCTTGTTCTTCTGGTAGTTCTACCTCTCCTTCTTCTTCATCATCTTCTGCTTCTTCTGAATTTTCTGCTTTTCAATTTCTGCTTCTTCTGCTTTTTCTCAGCTTATTCTTCTGTATTTTCTGTTTTTTCGACTTATTCTTCTGTTTCAACTTCTTGTTCTTCTTGTTCTTTTAGGTCCCCCTTGTTCTTCTTGTACTTCTACATCTCCTTCTTCTTCTTCTTCTTCTTATACTTTTCCTTCCTCTTCACCTTCGACTGTTTCTTCTGCATTTTCTCCTTTTTCAATTACTTCTTCTTCTGCTTCTTTTGGTTTTACTTCAGCTTCTTCTTCTGTTATATCTGCTCTTTTGGTTTCTTCTTCTGTTATTCTGCTTTTTCGGCTTATTCTTCTGTTTTATCTGTTTTTTCAGCTCATTCTTCTGTTATTTATACTTGTTCGGCTTTTTCTTCTCTTATTTCTGCTTTTACAGCTTCTTCTGTTATTTTATTTTTCGGCTTGTTCCTCCGTTATTTCAGGTTTTTCGGCTTATTCTTCGGTTATTTCTGCTTTTCGGTGTATACTTCTGTTATTTCTACTTTTTCTGCTTATTCTGTTATTTCTTTCTTTTCTTCTCATTCTTCTGTTTCTACTTCTTGTTCTTCTTGTTTTCCTAGTTCTTCTTGTTCTTCTAGTACTTCTTGTTCTTCTTATAGTTCTACATCTCCTTCTTTTTCTTCTTCTTCTTATTCATCTTCTTCAGTTTATTAAGCATTTTCTGCTTTTTCTATTTCTTCTTCTTCTCCTTCTTCTGCTTCTTCTGCTTCTTCTTCTGTCATTTCTGCTTTTTCGTCTTATTCCACCATTATTTCAGGTTTTTAGGCTTATTCGGCTATTTTTGCCTTTTCGTCTTTAGTCTTCTGTTACTTCTACTTTTATGCTTATTCTTCTGTTTGTTCTTCTAGTTCTTCTTGTTCTTCTGGTAGTTCTACCTCTCCTTCTTCTTCATCCTCTTCTGCTTCTTCTGAATTTTCTGCTTTTCAATTTCTGCTTCTTCTGCTTTTTCTCAGCTTATTCTTCTGTATTTTCTGCTTTTTCGACTTATTCTTCTGTTTCAACTTCTTGTTCTTCTTGTTTTTTTAGGTCCCCCTTGTTCTTCTTGTACTTCTACATCTCCTTCTTATTCTTATACATCTTCTTCCTCTTCACCTTCTTCTGTTTCTTCTGCATTTTCTCCTTTTTCAATTACTTCTTCTTCTGCTGCTTCTTTTGGTTTTACTTCAGCTTCTTCTTCTGTGATATGTGCTCTTTTGGCTTCTTCTTCTGTTATTCTGCTTTTTCGGCTTATTCTTCTGTTTTATCTGTTTTTTCAGCTCATTCTTCTGTTATTTATGCTTGTTCGGCTTTTTCTTCTCTTATTTCTGCTTTTTCGGCTTCTTCTGTTATGTCTGCTTTTTCGGCTTGTTCCTCCGTTATTTCAGGTTTTTCGGCTTATTCTTCGGTTATTTCTGCTTTTCGGTTTATACTTCTGTTATTTCTACTTTTTCTGCTTATTCTGTTATTTCTTTCTTTTCGTCTTATTCTTCTGTTTCTACTTCGTGTTCTTCTTGTTTTCCTAGTTCTTCTTGTTCTTCTAGTACTTCTTGTTCTTCTTATAGTTCTACATCTCCTTCTTTTTCTTCTTCTTCTTATTCATCTTCTTCAGTTTATTAAGCATTTTCTGCTTTTTCTATTTCTTCCTCTTCTCCTTCTTCTGCTTCTTCTGCTTCTTCTTCTGTCATTTCTGCTTTTTCGTCTTATTCCACCATTATTTCAGGTTTTTAGGCTTATTCGGCTATTTTTGCCTTTTCGTCTTAGTCTTCTGTTACTTCTACTTTTAGGCTTATTCTTCTGTTTGTTCTTCTAGTTCTTCTTGTTCTTTTGGTAGTTCTACCTCTCCTTCTTCTTCATCATCTTCTGCTTCTTCTGAATTTTCTGCTTTTCAATTTCTGCTTCTTCTGCTTCTTCTTCAGTTTATTCTTCTGTATTTTCTGCTTTTTCGTCTTATTCTTCTGTTTCAACTTCTTGTTCTTCTTGTTCTTTTAGTTCTCCCTTGTTCTTCTTGTACTTCTACATCTCCTTCTTCTTCTTCTTCTTATACTTCTCCTTCCTCTTCACCTTCGACTGTTTCTTCTGCATTTTCTCCTTTTTCAATTACTTCTTCTTCTGCTTCTTTTGGTTTTACTTCAGCTTCTTCTTCTGTTATATCTGCTCTTTTGGCTTCTTCTTCTGTAATTCTGCTTTTTCGGCATATTCTTCTGTTTTATCTGTTTTTTCAGCTCATTCTTCTGTTATTTATACTTGTTCGGCTTTTTCGTCTCTTATTTCGGCTTTTACAGCTGCTTCTGTTATTTCTTCTTTTTCGGCTTGTTCGTCCGTTATTTCAGGTTTTTCGGCTTATTCTTCGGTTATTCCTGCTTTTTGGCTTATACTTCTGTTATTTCTACTTTTTCTGCTTATTCTGTTATTTCTTTCTTTTCGTCTTATTCTTCTGTTTCTACTTCTTGTTCTTCGTGTTTTCCTAGTATTTCTTGTTCTTCCAGTACTTCTTGTTCTTCTTACAGTTCTACATCTCCTTCTTTTTCTTCTTCCTCTTATTCATCTTCCTTAGTTTATTAAGCATTTTCTGCTTTATCTATTTCTTCTTCTTCTCCTTCTTCTGCTTCTTCTGCTTCTTCTTCTGTCATTTCTGCTTTTTCGTCTTATACCACCATTATTTCAGGTTTTTAGGCTTATTCGGCTATTTTTGCCTGTTCGTCTTATTCTTCTGTTACTTCTACTTTTAGGCTTATTCTTCTGTTTGTTCTTCTAGTTCTTCTTGTTCTTCTGGTAGTTCTACCTCTCCTTCTTCTTCATCATCTTCTGCTTCTTCTGAATTTTCTGCTTTTCAATTTCTGCTTCTTCTGCTTCTTCTTCAGTTTATTCTTCTGTATTTTCTGCTTTTTCGTCTTATTCTTCTGTTTCAACTTCTTCTTCTTCTTGTTCTGTTAGTTCACCCTTGATCTTCTTGTACTTCTACATCTCCTTCTTCTTCTTCTTCTTATACTTCTCCTTCCTCTTCACCTTCGACTGTTTCTTCTGCATTTTCTCCTTTTTCAATTACTTCTTCTTCTGCTTCTTTTGGTTTTACTTCAGCTTCTTCTGTTATATCTGCTCTTTTGGTTTCTTCTTCTGTTATTCTGCTTTTTCGGCTTATTCTTCTGTTTTATCTGTTTTTTCAGCTCATTCTTCTGTTATTTATGCTTATACGGCTTTTTCTTATCCCATTTCTGCTTTTTCGGCTTATTCTTTAATTTCTGCTTTTTCGGATTATTTCTCCGTTATTTCAGGTTTTTCGGCTTATTCTTCGGTTATTTCTGCTTTTCGGCTTATACTTCTGATATTTCTACTTTTTCTGCTTATTCTGTTATTTCTTTCTTTTCGTCTTATTCTTCTGTTTCTACTTCTTGTTCTTCTTGTTTTCCTAGTTCTTCTTGTTCTTCTAGTACTTCTTGTTCTTAGTATAGTTCTACATCTCCTTCTTTTTCTTCTTCTTCTTATTCATCTTCTTCAGTTTATTAAGCATTTTCAGCTTTTTCTATTTCTTCTTCTTCTCCTTCTTCTGCATCTTCTGCTTCTTCTTCTGTCATTTCTGCTTTTTCGTCTTATTCCACCATTATTTCAGGTTTTTAGGCTTATTCGGTTATTTTTGCCTTTTCGTCTTAGTCTTCTGTTACTTCTACTTTTAGGCTTATTCTTCTGTTTGTTCTTCTAGTTCTTCTTGTTCTTCTGGTAGTTCTACCTCTCCTTCTTCTTCATCATCTTCTGCTTCTTCTGAATTTTCTGCTTTTCAATTTCTGCTTCTTCTTCAGCTTATTCTTCTGTATTTTCTGCTTTTTCGTCTTATTCCATCATTTTTTCAGGTTTTTAGGCTTATTCGGTTATTTTTGCCTGTTCGTCTTAGTCTTCTGTTACTTCTACTTTTAGGCTTATTCTTCTGTTTGTTCTTCTAGTTCTTCTTGTTCTTCTGGTAGTTCTACATCTCCTTCTTCTTCATCATCTTCTGCTTCTTCTGAATTTTCTGCTTTTCAATTTCTGCTTCTTCTGCTTCTTCTTCAGTTTATTCTTCTGTATTTTCTGCTTTTTCGTCTTATTCTTCTGTTTCAACTTCTTCTTCTTCTTGTTCTTTTAGTTCACCCTTGTTCTTCTTGTACTTCTACATCTCCTTCTTCTTCTTCTTATACTTCTCCTTCCTCTTCACCTTCGACTGTTTCTTCTGCATTTTCTCCTTTTTCAATTACTTCTTCTTCTGCTTATTTTGGTTATACTTCAGCTTCTTCTTCTGTTATATCTGCTCTTTTGGTTTCTTCTTCTGTTATTCTGCTTTTTCGGCTTATTCTTCTGTTTTATCTGTTTTTTCAGCTCATTCTTCTGTTATTTATACTTGTTCGGCTTTTTCTTCTCTTATTTCTGCTTTTACAGCTTCTTCTGTTATTTCTTCTTTTTCGGCTTGTTTCTCCGTTATTTCAGGGTTTCGGCTTATTCTTCGGTTATTCCTGCTTTTTGGCTTATACTTCTGTTATTTCCACTTTTTCTGCTTATTCTGTTATTTCTTTCTTTTCGTCTTATTCTTCTGTTTCTACTTCTTGTTCTTCGTGCTTTCCTAGTATTTCTTGTTCTTCCAGTACTTCTTGTTCTTCTTACAGTTCTACATCTCCTTCTTTTTCTTCTTCTTCTTATTCATCTTCTTCAGTTTATTAAGCATTTTCTGCTTTTTCTATTTCTTCCTCTTCTCCTTCTTCTGCTTCTTCTGCTTCTTCTTCTGTCATTTCTGCTTTTTCGTCTTATTCCACCATTATTTCAGGTTTTTAGGCTTATTCGGCTATTTTTGCCTTTTCGTCTTAGTCTTCTGTTACTTCTACTTTTAGGCTTATTCTTCTGTTTGTTCTTCTAGTTCTTCTTGTTCTTCTGGTAGTTCTACCTCTCCTTCTTCTTCATCATCTTCTGCTTCTTCTCAATTTTCTGCTTTTCAATTTCTGCTTCTTCTGCTTCTTCTTCAGCTTATTCTTCTGTATTTTCTGCTTTTTCGACTTATTCTTCTCTTTCAACTTCTTCTTCTTCTTGTTCTTTTAGTTCCCCCTTGTTCTTCTTGTACTTCTACATCTCCTTCTTATTCTTATACATCTTCTTCCTCTTCACCTTTTTCTGTTTCTTCTGCATTTTCTCCTTTTTCAATTACTTCTTCTTCTGCTGCTTCTTTTGGTTTTACTTCAGCTTCTTCTTCTGTTATATGTGCTCTTTTGGCTTCTTCTTCTGTTATTCTGCTTTCTCGGCTTATTCTTCTGTTTTATCTCTTTTTTCAGCTCATTCTTCTGTTATTTATGCTTGTTCGGCTTTTTCTTCTCTTATTTCTGCTTTTTCGGCTTCTTCTGTTATGTCTGCTTTTTCGGCTTGTTCCTCCGTTATTTCAGGTTTTTCGGCTTATTCTTCGGTTATTTCTGCTTTTCGGTTTATACTTCTGTTATTTCTACTTTTTCTGCTTATTCTGTTATTTCTTTCTTTTCGTCTTATTCTTCTGTTTCTACTTCTTGTTCTTCTTGTTTTCCTAGTTCTTCTTGTTCTTCTAGTACTTCTTGTTCTTCTTATAATTCTACAACTCCTTCTTTTTCTTCTTCTTCTTATCATCTTCTTCAGTTTATTAAGCATTTTATGCTTTTTCTATTTCTTCTTCTTCTCCTTGTTCTGCTTCTTCTGCTTCTTCTTCTGTCATTTCTGCTTTTTCGTCTTATTCCACCATTATTTCAGGTTTTTAGGCTTATTCGGTTATTTTTGCCTGTTCGTCTTAGTCTTCTGTTACTTCTACTTTTAGGCTTATTCTTCTGTTTGTTCTTCTAGTTCTTCTTGTTCTTTTGGTAGTTCTACCTCTCCTTCTTCATCATCTTCTGCTTCTTCTGAATTTTCTGCTTTTCAATTTCTGCTTCTTCTGCTTCTTCTTCAGTTTATTCTTCTGTATTTTCTGCTTTTTCGTCTTATTCTTCTGTTTCAACTTCTTGTTCTTCTTGTTCTTTTAGTTCACCCTTGTTCTTCTTGTACTTCTACATCTCCTTCTTCTTCTTCTTCTTATACTTCTCCTTCCTCTTCACCTTCGACTGTTACTTCTGCATTTTCTCCTTTTTCAATTACTTCTTCTTCTGCTTCTTTTGGTTTTACTTCAGCTTCTTCTTCTGTTATATCTGCTCTTTTGGCTTCTTCTTCTGTAATTCTGCTTTTTCGGCTTATTCTTCTGTTTTATCTGTTTTTTCAGCTCATTCTTCTGTTATTTATACTTGTTCGGCTTTTTCGTCTCTTATTTCGGCTTTTACAGCTGCTTCTGTTATTTCTTCTTTTTCGGCTTGTTCGTCCGTTATTTCAGGTTTTTCGGCTTATTCTTCGGTTATTCCTGCTTTTTGGCTTATACTTCTGTTATTTCTACTTTTTCTGCTTATTCTGTTATTTCTTTCTTTTCGTCTTATTCTTCTGTTTCTACTTCTTGTTCTTCGTGTTTTCCTAGTATTTCTTGTTCTTCCAGTACTTCTTGTTCTTCTTACAGTTCTACATCTCCTTCTTTTTCTTCTTCCTCTTATTCATCTTCTTTAGTTTATTAAGCATTTTCTGCTTTATCTATTTCTTCTTCTTCTCCTTCTTCTGCTTCTTCTGGTTCTTCTTCTGTCATTTCTGCTTTTTCGTCTTATTCCACCATTATTTCAGGTTTTTAGGCTTATTCGGCTATTTTTGCCTGTTCGTCTTAGTCTTCTGTTACTTCTACTTTTAGGCTTATTCTTCTGTTTGTTCTTCTAGTTCTTCTTGTTCTTCTGGTAGTTCTACCTCTCCTTCTTCTTCATCATCTTCTGCTTCTTCTGAATTTTCTGCTTTTCAATTTCTGCTTCTTCTGCTTCTTCTTCAGTTTATTCTTCTGTATTTTCTGCTTTTTCGTCTTATTCTTCTGTTTCAACTTCTTCTTCTTCTTGTTCTGTTAGTTCACCCTTGATCTTCTTGTACTTCTACATCTCCTTCTTCTTCTTCTTCTTATACTTCTCCTTCCTCTTCACCTTCGACTGTTACTTCTGCATTTTCTCCTTTTTCAATTACTTCTTCTTCTGCTTCTTTTGGTTTTACTTCAGCTTCTTCTTCTGTTATATCTGCTCTTTTGGTTTCTTCTTCTGTTATTCTGCTTTTTCGGCTTATTCTTCTGTTTTATCTGTTTTTTCAGCTCATTCTTCTGTTATTTATGCTTATTCGGCTTTTTCTTATCCCATTTCTGCTTTTTCGGCTTATTCTTTAATTTCTGCTTTTTCGGCTTATTTCTCCGTTATTTCAGGTTTTTCGGCTTATTCTTCGGTTATTTCTGCTTTTCGGCTTATACTTCTGATATTTCTACTTTTTCTGCTTATTCTGTTATTTCTTTCTTTTCGTCTTATTCTTCTGTTTCTACTTCTTGTTCTTCGTGTTTTCCTAGTATTTCTTGTTCTTCCAGTACTTCTTGTTCTTCTTAGCGTTCTACATCCCCTTCTTTTTCTTCTTCTTCTTATTCATCTTCTTCAGTTTATTAAGCATTTTCTGCTTTTTCTATTTCTTCTTCTTCTCCTTCTTCTGCTTCTTCTTCTGTCATTTCCGCTTTTTCGTTTTATTCCACCATTGTTTCAGGTTTTTAGGCTTATTCGGTTATTTTTCCCTTTTCGTCTTAGTCTTCTGTTACTTCTACTTTTAGGCTTATTCTTCTGTTTGTTCTTCTAGTTCTTCTTGTTCTTCTGGTAGTTCTACCTCTCCTTCTTCATTATCTTCTGCTTCTTCTGAATTTTTTCCTTTTTAATTTCTGCTTTTGTGCTTCTTCTTCAGCTTATTCTTCTGTATTTTCTGCTTTTTCGTCTTATTCTTCTGTTTCATCTTCTTGTTCTTCTTTTTCGTTTAGTTCTCCCTTGTTATTCTTGTATTTCTACATCTCCTTCTTATTCTTATACATCTTCTTAATCTTCACCTTCTTCTGTTTCTTCTGCATTTTCTCTTTTTCAATTACTTCTTCTTCTGCTGCTTCTTTTGGTTTTACTTCAGGGACTTCTTCTGTTATATCTGCTCTTTTGGCTTCTCTTCTGTTATTCTGCTTTTTCGGCTTATTCTTCTGCTTTATCTGTTTTTTCAGCTCATTCTTCTGTTATTTATACTTGTTCGGCTTTTTCGTCTCTTATTTCTGCTTTTACAGCTTCTTCTGTTATTTCTTCTTTTTCGGCTTGTTTCTCCGTTATTTCAGTTTTTTCGGCTTATTCTTGTTATTCCTGCTTTTTGGCTTATACTTCTGTTATTTCTACATTTTCTGCTAATTCTGTTATTTTTTTTCTTTTCGTCTTATTCTTCTGTTTCTACTTCTTGTTCTTCGTGTTTTCCTAGTATTTCTTGTTCTTCCAGTACTTCTTGTTTTTCTTAGAGTCCTACATCTCCTTCTTTTTCTTCTTCTTCTTATTCATCTTCTGCAGTTTATTAAGCATTTGCTGCTTTTTCTATTTCTTCTTCTTCTCCTTCTTATGCTTCTTCTGCTTCTTCTTCTGTCATTTCTGCTTTTTCGTCTTATTCCACCATTATTTCAGGTTTTTAGGCTTATTCGGTTATTTTTGCCTTTTCGTCTTAGTCTTCTGTTACTTCTACTTTTAGGCTTATTCTTCTGTTTGTTCTTCTAGTTCTTCTTGTTCTTCTGGTCGTTCTACCTCTCCTTCTTCTTCATCATCTTCTGCTTCTTCTGAATTTTCTGCTTTTCAATTTCTGCTTGTTCTGCTTCTTCTTCAGTTTATTCTTCTGTATTTTCTGCTTTTTCGTCTTATTCTTCTGTTTCAACTTCTTGTTCTTCTTGTTCTTTTAGTTCACCCTTGTTCTTCCTGTACTTCTACATCTCCTTCTTCTTCTTCTTCTTATACTTCTCCTTCCTCTTCACCTTCGACTGTTTCTTCTGCATTTTCTCCTTTTTCAATTACTTCTTCTTCTGCTTCTTTTGGTTTTACTTCAGCTTCTTCTTCTGTTATATCTGCTCTTTTGGCTTCTTCTTCTGTAATTCTGCTTTTTCGGCTTTTTCTTCTGTTTTATCTGTTTTTTCAGCTCATTCTTCTGTTATTTATACTTGATCGGCTTTTTCGTCTCTTATTTCTGCTTTTACAGCTTCTTCTGTTATTTCTTCTTTTTCGGCTTGTTCCTCCGTTATATCAGTTTTTTCGGCTTATTCTTCGGTTATTCCTGCTTTTTGGCTTATACTTCTGTTATTTCTACTTTTTCTGCTTATTCTGTTATTTCTTTCTTTTCGTCTTATTCTTCTGTTTCTACTTCTTGTTCTTCGTGTTTTCCTAGTATTTCTTGTTCTTCCAGTACTTCTTGTTCTTCTTACAGTTCTACATCTCCTTCTTTTTCTTCTTCTTCTTATTCATCTTCTTCAGTTTATTAAGCATTTTCTGCTTTTTCTATTTCTTCTTCTTCTCCTTCTTCTGCTTCTTCTTCGGTCATTTCTGCTTTTTCGTCTTATTCCATCATTATTTCAGGTTTTTAGGCTTATTCAGTTATTTTTGCCTTTTCGTCTTAGTCTTCTGTTTCTTCTACTTTTAGGCTTATTCTTCTGTTTGTTCTTCTAGTTCTTCTTGTTCTTCTGGTAGTTCTACCTCTCCTTCTTCTTCATCATCTTCTGCTTCTTCTGAATTTTCTCCTTTTCAATTTCTGCTTTTGTGCTTCTTCTTCAGCTTATTCTTCTGTATTTTCTGCCTTTTCGTCTTATTCTTCTGTTTCAACTTCTTGTTCTTTTTCTTTCAGTTCTCCCTTGTTATTCTTGTACTTCTACATCTCCTTCTTATTCTTATACATCTTCTTCCTCTTCACCTTCTTCTGTTTCTTCTGCATTTTCTCCTTTTTCAATTACTTCTTCTTCTGCTGCTTCTTTTGGTTTTACTTCAGCTTCTTCTTCTGTTATATCTGCTCTTTTGGCTTCTCTTCTGTTATTCTGCTTTTTCGGCTTATTCTTTTGTTTTATCTATTTTTTCAGCTCATTCTTCTGTTATTTATACTTGTTCGGCTTTTTCTTCTCCCATTTCTGCTTTTTCGGCTTATTCTTTAATTTCTGCTTTTTCGGCTTATTTCTCCGTTATTTCAGGTTTTTCGGCTTATTCTTCGGTTATTTCTGCTTTTCGGCTTATACTTCTGTTATTTCTACTTTTTCTGCTTATTCTGTTATTTCTTTCTTTTCGTCTTATTCTTCTGTTTCTACTTCTTGTTCTTCTTGTTTTCCTAGTTCTTCTTGTTCTTCTAGTACTTCTTGTTCTTCTTATAGTTCTACATCTCCTTCTTTTTCTTCTTCTTCTTATTCATCTTCTTCAGTTTATTAAGCATTTTCTGCTTTTTCTATTTCTCCTTCTTCTCCTTCTTCTGCTTCTTCTTCTGTTCTTCTTCTGCATTTTCTGCTTTTTCGTCTTATTCTTCTGTTTCAACTTCTTGTTCTTCTTGTTCTGTTAGTTCACCCTTGTTCTTCTTGTACTTCTACATCTCCTTCTTCTTCTTCTTCTTATACTTCTCCTTCCTCTTCACCTTCGACTGTTTCTTCTGCATTTTCTCCTTTTTCAATTACTTCTTCTTCTGCTTCTTTTGGTTTTACTTCAGCTTCTTCTTCTGTTATATCTGCTCTTTTAGTTTCATCTTCTGTTATTCTGCTTTTTCGGCTTATTCTTCTGTTTTATCTGTTTTTTCAGCTCATTCTTCTGTTATTTATACTTGTTCGGCTTTTTCGTCTCTTATTTCTGCTTTTTCGGCTTCTTCTGTTATGTCTGCTTTTTCGGCTTGTTCCTCCGTTATTTCAGGTTTTTCGGCTTATTCTTCGGTTATTTCTGCTTTTCGGTTTATACTTCTGTTATTTCTACTTTTTCTGCTTATTCTTGTTCTTCTTATAATTCTACATCTCCTTCTTTTTCTTCTTCTTCTTATCATCTTCTTCAGTTTATTAAGCATTTTCTGCTTTTTCTATTTCTTCTTCTTCTCCTTCTTCTGCTTCTTCTGCTTCTTCTTCTGTTATTTCTTCTTTTTTGGCTTGTTCCTCCGTTATTTCAGGATTTTCGGCTTATTCTTCGGTTATTCCTGCTTTTTGGCTTATACTTCTGTTATTTCTACTTTTTCTGCTTCTTCTGTTATTTCTTTCTTTTCGTCTTATTCTTCTGTTTCTACTTCTTGTTCTTCTTGTATTTCTACTTGTTCTTGTTCTTTTTGTACTTCAACATCTCCTTCTTCTTCTTCTTCATCTTCCTCAGTTTCTTCAGCATTTTCTGCTTTTTCAATTACTACTTCTTCTCCTTCGTTTGCTTCTTCTTCTGCTTTTTCTTCTCTTATTTCTGCTTTTTCGGCTTATTCCTCCGTTATTTCAGGTTTTTCCGCTTATTCTTCGGTTATTTCTGCTTTACGGCATAAACTTCTGTTATTTCTACTTTTTCTGCTTATGCTGTTATTTCTTTCTTTTCGTCTTATTCTTCTGTTTCTCCTTCTTGTTCTTCTTGTTTTCTAGTTCCTGTTGTTCTTCTAGTTCGTCTTGTTCTTCTTATAGTTCTACATCTCCTACTTTTTCTTCTTCTTCTTATTCATCTTCTTCAGTTTATTAAGCATTTTCTGCTTTTTCAATTACTTCTTCTTCTTCTCCTTCTTCTGCTTCTTCTTCTGCTTCTTCTTCTGTCATTTCTGCTTTTTCGGCTTGTTCCTCCATTATTTCAGGTTTTTAGGCTTATTCGGTTATTTTTGCCTTTTCGGCTTAGTCTTCTGTTACTTCTACTTTTAGGCTTATTCTTTTGTTTGTTCTTCTAGTTCTTCTTGTTCTTCCGGTAGTTCTACATCTCCTCCTTCTTCTTCATCATCTTCTGCTTCTTCTGAATTTTCTTTTTCAATTACGTCTTCTGCTGCTTCTTCTGCTTCTTCTTCAGCTTATTCTTCTGTATTTTCTACTTTTTCCTCTTATTCTTCTGTTTCAACTTCTTGTTCTTCTTGTTCTTTTAGTTCCCCCTTTTCGACTTGTACTTCTACATCTCCTTCTTCTTCTTCTTCTTATGCTTCTTCTTCCTCTTCACCTTCTTCTGTTTCTTCTGCATTTTCTCCTTTTTTATTTACTTCTTCTTCTGCTGCTTCTTTTGGTTTTACTTCAGCTTCTTCTTCTGTTATATCTGCTATTTTGGCTTCTTCTTCTGTTATTCTGCTTTTTCGGCTTATTCTTCTGTTTTATCTGTCTTTTCAGCTCATTTTTCTGTTATTCATACTTGTTCGGATTTTTCTTCTCCTATTTTTGCTTTTTTCGGCTTCTTCTGTTATCTGCTTTTTCGGCTTATTCTTCTGTTTCTACTTCTTGTTCTTCTTGTATTTCTAGTTGTTCTTGTTCTTTTTGTACTTCTACATCTCCTTCTTCTTCTTCTTCTTCCTCTTCTTCAGTTTCTTCAGCATTTTCTACTTTTTCATTTACTTCTTCTTCTCCTTCGTTTGCTTCTTCTGCTTCTTCTTCTGTCATTTCTGCTTTTTCGGCTTATTCCTCCATTATTTCAGTTTTTTAGGCTTATTCGGTTATTTTGCCTTTTCGGCTTAGTCTTCTGTTACTTCTACTTTTAGGCTTATTCTTCTGTTTGTTCTTCTAGTTCTTCTTGTCCTTCCGGTAGTTCTACATCTCCTGCTTCTTCTTCATCATCTTCTGCTTCTTCTGATTTTTCTGCTTTTTCAATTACTTCTTCTTCTGCAGCTTCTTCTACTACTTCTTCAGCTTATTCTTCTGTATTTTCTGCTTTTTCGTCTTATTCTTCTGTTTCAACTTCTTGTTCTTTTTGTTCCTTTAGTTACCCCTTGTTCTACGTGTACTCCTACATGTCCTTCTTCTTCTTCTTCTTCTGCTTCTTCTTCCTCTTCACCTTCTTCTGTTTCTTCTGCATTTTCTCCTTTTTCATTTACTTCTTCTTCTGCTGCTTCTTTTGGTTTTACTTCAGCTTCTTCTGTTATATCTGCTATTTTGGCTTCTTCTTCTGTTATTCTGCTTTTTCGGCTTATTCTTCTGTTTTATCTGTTTTTTCAGCTCATTCTTCTGTTATTTATATTTGTTCGGATTTTTCTTCTCCTATTTCTGCTTTTTCGGCTTCTTCTGTTATTTCTGCTTTTTCGGCTTATTCTTCTGTTTCTACTTCTTGTTCTTCTTGTATTTCTAGTTGTTCTTGTTCTTTTTGTACTTCAACATCTCCTTCTTCTTCTTCTTCATCGTCCTCAGTTTCTTCAGCATTTTCTGCTTTTTCAATTACTACTTCTTCTCCTTCGTTTGCTTCTTCTTCTGATTTTTCTTCTGTTATTTCTGCTTTTTCGGCTTATTCCTCCGTTATTTCAGGTTTTTCGGCTTATTCTTCGGTTATTTCTGCTTTACGGCTTATACTTCTGTTATTTCTACTTTTTATGCTTATGCTGTTATTTCTTTCTTTTCGTCTTATTCTTCTGTTTCTCCTTGTTCTTCTTGTTCTTCTAGTTCGTCTTGTTCTTCTTATAGTTCTACATCTCCTTCTTTTTCTTCTTCTTCTTATTCATCTTCTTCAGTTTATTAAGCACTTTCTGCTTTTTCAATTACTTCTTCTTCTTCTCCTTCTTCTGCTTCTTCTTCTGCTTCTTCTTCAGTCATTTCTGCTTTTTCGGCTCGTTCCTCCGTTATTTCAGGTTTTTAGGCTTATTCGGTTATTTTTGCCTTTTCGGCTTAGTCTTCTGTTACTTCTACTTTTAGGCTTATTCTTTTGTTTGTTCTTCTAGTTCTTCTTGTTCTTCCGGTAGTTCTACATCTCCTGCTTCTTCTTCATCATCTTCTGCTTCTTCTGAATTTTCTGCTTTTTCAATTACGTCTTCTGCTGCTTCTTCTGCTTCTTCTTCAGCTTATTCTTCTGTATTTTCTGCTTTTTCCTTTTATTCTTCTGTTTCAACTTCTTGTTCTTCTTGTTCTTTTAGTTCCCCCTTGTTCGACTTGTACTTCTACATCTCCATCTTCTTCTTCTTCTCATTCTTCTTCCACATCACCTTCTTTTGTTTCTTCTGCATTTTCCCATTTTTCTATTACTTCTTCTTCTGCTGCTTCTTTTGGTTTTACTTCAGCTTCTTCTTCTGTTATATCTGCTATTTTGGCTTCTCTGTTATTCTGCTTTTTCGGCTTATTCTTCTGTTTTATCTGTCTTTTCAGCTCATTTTTCTGTTATTTATACTTGTTCGGGTTTTTCTTCTCCTATTTCTGCTTTTTCGGCTTCTTCTGTTATTTCTGCTTTTTCGGCTTTTTCTTCTATTTCTACTTCTTGTTCTTCTTATATTTCTAGTTGTTCTTGTTCTTTTTGTACTTCTACGTCTCCTTCTTCTTCTTGTTCTTCCTCTTCTTCAGTTTCTTCAGCATTTTCTACATTTTCAATTACTTCTTCTTCTCCTTCGTTTGCTTCTTCTGCTTCTTCTTCTGTTATTTCTGCTTTTTCGGCTTATTCCTCCGTTATTTCAGGTTTTTCGGCTTATTCTTCAGTTATTTTTGCTTTACGGCTTATACTTCTGTTATTTCTACTTTTTCTGCTTATGCTGTTATTTCTTTCTTTTCGTCTTATTCTTCTGTTTCTCCTTCTTGTTCTTCTTTTTTTCTAGTTCTTCTTGTTCTTCTAGTACTTCTTGTTCTTCTTATAGTTCTACATCTCCTTCTTTTTCTTCTTCTTCTTATTCATCTTCTTCAGTTTATTAAGCACTTTCTGCTTTTTCAATTACTTCTTCTTCTCCGTCTTCTGCTTCTTCTTCTGCTTCTTCTTCTGTCATTTCTGCTTTTTCGGCTCGTTCCTCCATTATTTCAGGTTTTTAGGCTTATTCGGTTATTTTTGCCTTTTCGGCTTATTCTTCTGTTACTTCTACTTTTAGGCTTATTCTTCTGTTTGTTCTTCTAGTTCTTCTTGTTCTCCTGGTAGTTCTACATCTCCTGCTTCTTCTTCATCATCTTCTGCTTCTTCTGAATTTTCTGCTTTTTCAATTACTTCTTGTGCTGCTTCTTCAGCTTCTTCTTCAGCTTATTCTTCTGTATTTTCTGCTTTTTCCTCTTATTCTTCTGTTTCAACTTCTTGTTCTTCTGGTTCTTTTAGTTCACCCTTGTTCGACTTGTACTTCTACATCTCCTTCTTCTTCTTCTTCTCATGCCTCTTCTTCCACTTCACCTTCTTCTGTTTCTTCTGCATTTTCTCCTTTTTCAATTACTTCTTCTTCTGCTGCTTCTTTTGGTTTTACTTCAGCTTCTTTTTCTGTTATATCTGCTATTTTGGCTTCTTCTTCTGTTATTCTGCTTTTTCGGCTTATTCTTCTGTTTTTTCTGTTTTCTCAGCTCATTCTTCTGTTATTTATACTTCTTCGGATTTTTCTTCTCCTATTTCTGCTTTTTCGGCTTCTTCTGTTATTTCTGCTTTTTCGGCTTTTTCTTCTGTTTCTACTTCTTATTCTTCTTGTATTTCTAGTTGTTTTTGGTCTTTTTGTACTTCTACATCTCCTTGTTCTTCTTGTTCTTCCTCTTCTTCAGTTTCTTCAGCATTTTCCACTTTTTCATTTACTTCTTCTTCTCCTTCGTTTGCTTCTTCTGCTTCTTCTTCTGTTATTTCTGCTTTTTCGGCTTATTCCTCCGTTATTTCAGGTTTTTCGGCTTATTCTTCGGTTATTTCTGATTTTCAGCTTATACTTCTGTTATTTCTACTTTTTCTGCTTATGCTGTTATTTCTTTCTTTTCGTCTTATTCTTCTGTTTCTCCTTCTTGTTCTTCTTGTTTTCCTAGTTCTTCTTGTTCTTCTAGTACTTCTTGTTCTTCTTATAGTTCTACATCTCCTTCTTTTTCTTCTTCTTCTTATTCATCTTCTTCAGTTTATTAAGCACTTTCTGCTTTTTCAATTACTTCTTCTTCTTCTCCTTCTTCTGCTTCTTCTTCTGCTTCTTCTTCTGTCATTTCTGCTTTTTCGGCTTGTTCCTCCATTATTTCAGGTTTTTAGGCTTATTCGGTTATTTTTGCCTTTTCGGCTTAGTCTTCAGTTACTTCTACTTTTAGGCTTATTCTTCTGTTTGTTCTTCTAGTTCTTCTTGTCCTTCCGGTAGTTCTACATCTCCTTCTTCTTCATCATATTCTGCATCTTCTGAATTTTCTGCTTTTTCAATTACTTCTTCTTCTGCTGCTGCTTCTGCTTCTTCTTCAGCTTATTCTTCTGTATTTTTGATTTTCCTCTTATTCTTCTGTTTCAACTTCTTGTTCTTCTTGTACTTCTACATCTCCTTCTTCTTCTTCTTCTTATGCTTCTCCTTCCTCTTCACCTTCGACTGTTTCTTCTGCATTTTCTCCTTTTTCAATTACTTCTTCTTCTGCTTCTTTTGGTTTTACTTCAGCTTCTTCTTCTGTTATATCTGCTCTTTTGGTTTCTTCTTCTGTTATTCTGCTTTTTCGGCTTATTCTTCTGTTTTATCTGTTTTTTCAGCTCATTCTTCTGTTATTTATACTTTTCGGCTTTTTCTTCTCTTATTTCTGCTTTTACAGCTTCTTCTATTATTTCTTCTTTTTCGGCTTGCTCCTCCGTTATTTCAGGTTTTTCGGTTTATTCTTCGGTTATTCCTGCTTTTTGGCTTATACTTCTGTTATTTCTACTTTTTCTGCTTATTCTGTTATTTCTTTCTTTTCGTCTTATTCTTCTGATTTTACTTCTTGTTCTTCGTGTTTTCCTAGTATTTCTTGTTCTTCCAGTACTTCTTGTTCTACTTAGAGTTCTACATCTCCTTCTTTTTCTTCTTCTTCTTATTCATCGTCTTCAGTTTATTAAGCATTTTCTGCTTTTTCTATTTCTTCTTCTTCTTCTCCTTCTTCTGCTTCTTCTTCTGCCATTTCTGCTTTTTCGTCTTATTCCACCATTATTTCAGGTTTTTAGGCTTATTCGGTTATTTTTGCCTTTTCGTCTTAGTCTTCTGTTAATTCTACTTTTAGGCTTATTCTTCTGTTTGTCTTCTAGTTCTTCTTGTTCTTCTGGTAGTTCTACCTCTCCTTCTTCTTCATCATCTTCTGCTTCTTCTGAATTTTCTGCTTTTCAATTTCTGCTTCTTCTGCTTCTTCTTCAGTTTATTCTTCTGTATTTTCTGCTTTTTCGTCTTATTCTTCTGTTTCAACTTCTTGTTCTTCTTGTTCTTTTAGTTCACCCTTGTTCTTCTAGTACTTCTACATGTCCTTCTTCTTCTTCTTCTTATACTTCTCCTTCCTCTTCACCTTCGACTGTTTCTTCTGCATTTTCTCCTTTTTCAATTACTTCTTCTTCTGCTTCTTTTGGTTTTACTTCAGCTTCTTCTTCTGTTATATCTGCTCTTTTGGCTTCTTCTTCTGTAATTCTGCTTTTTCGGCTTATTCTTCTGTTTTATCTGTTTTTTCAGCTCATTCTTCTGTTATTTATACTTGATCGGCTTTTTCGTCTCTTATTTCTGCTTTTACAGCTTCTTCTGTTATTTCTTC
Organism: Talpa europaea; assembly: GCF_964194135.1. Taxonomy (NCBI): domain Eukaryota; kingdom Metazoa; phylum Chordata; class Mammalia; order Eulipotyphla; family Talpidae; genus Talpa; species Talpa europaea. Next base: position 63,670 of record NW_028168033.1, on the reverse strand, counting down.
ATTATCGGCTTGTTTTTCCGTTATTTCAGGTTTTTCGTCTTATTCTTCGGTTATTCCTGCTTTTTGGCTTATACTTCTGTTATTTCTACTTTTTCTGCTTATTCTGTTATTTCTTTCTTTTCGTCTTATTCTTCTGTTTCTACTTCTTGTTCTTCGTGTTTTCCTAGTATTTCTTGTTCTTCCAGTACTTCTTGTTCTTCTTAGAGTTCTACATCTCCTTCTTTTTCTTCTTCTTCTTATTCATCTTCTTCAGTTTATTAAGCATTTTCTGCTTTTTCTATTTCCTCTTCTTCTCCTTCTTCTGCTTCTTCTTCTGTCATTTCTGCTTTTTCGTCTTATTCCACCATTATTTCAGGTTTTTAGGCTTATTCGGTTATTTTTGCCTTTTCGTCTTAGTCTTCTGTTACTTCTACTTTTAGACTTATTCTTCTGTTTGTTCTTCTAGTTCTTCTTGTTCTTCTGGTAGTAATATCTCTCCTTCTTCTTCATCATCTTCTGCTTCTTCTGAATTTTCTCCTTTTCAATTTCTGCTTTTGTGCTTCTTCTTCAGTTTATTCTTCTTTATTTTCTGCGTTTTCGTATTATTCTTCTGTTTCAACTTCTTGTTCTTCTTTTTTTTTTGTTCTCCCTTGTTATTCTTGTACTTCTACATCTCATTCTTATTCTTATACATCTTCTTCCTCTTCACCTTCTTCTGTTTCTTCTGCATTTTCTCCTTTTTCAATTACTTCTTCTTCTGCTGCTTCTTTTGGTTTTACTTCAGCTTCTTCTTCTGTTATGTCTGCTCTTTTGGCATCTCTTCTGTTATTCTGCTTTTTCGGCTTATTCTTTTGTTTTATCTATTTTTTCAGCTCATTCTTCTGTTATTTATACTTGTTCGGCTTTTTCTTTTCCCATTTCTGCTTTTTCGGCTTATTCTTTAATTTCTGCTTTTTCGGCTTATTTCTCGGTTATTTCAGGTTTTTCGGCTTATTCTTCGGTTATTTCTGCTTTTCGGCTTATACTTCTGTTATTTCTACTTTTTCAGGTTATTCTGTTATTTCTTTCTTTTCGTCTTATTCTTCTGTTTCTACTTCTTGTTCTTCTTGTTTTCCTAGTTCTTCTTGTTCTTCTAGTACTTCTTGTTCTTCTTATAGTTCTACATCTCCTTCTTTTTCTTCTTCTTCTTATTCATCTTCTTCAGTTTATTAAGCATTTTCTGCTTTTTCTATTTCTCCCTCTTCTCCTTCTTCTGCTTCTTCTTCTGTTCTTCTTCTGCCATTTCTGCTTTTTCGTCTTATTCCACCATTATTTCAGGTTTTTAGGCTTATTCGGTTATTTTTGCCTGTTTGTCTTAGTCTTCTGTTACTTCTACTTTTAGGCTTATTCTTCTGTTTGTTCTTCTAGTTCTTCTTGTTCTTCTGGGAGTTCTACCTCTCCTTCTTCATCATCTTCTGCTTCTTCTGAATTTTCTGCTTTTCAATTTCTGCTTCTTCTGCTTCTTCTTCAGTTTATTCTTCTGTATTTTCTGCTTTTTCGTCTTATTCTTCTGTTTCAACTTCTTGTTCTTCTTGTTCTTTTAGTTCACCCTTGTTCTTCTTGTACTTCTACATCTCCTTCTTCTTCTTCTTCTTATGCTTCTCCTTCCTCTTCACCTTCGACTGTTTCTTCTGCATTTTCTCCTTTTTCAATTACTTCTTCTTCTGCTTCTTTTGGTTTTACTTCAGCTTCTTCTTCTGTTATATCTGCTCTTTTGGTTTCTTCTTCTGTTATTCTGCTTTTTCGGCTTATTCTTCTGTTTTATCTGTTTTTTCAGCTCATTCTTCTGTTATTTATACTTGTTCGGCTTTTTCTTCTCTTATTTCTGCTTTTACAGCTTCTTCTGTTATTTCTTCTTTTTCGGCTTGTTCCTCCGTTATTTCAGGTTTTTCGGCTTATTCTTCGGTTATTCCTGCTTTTTGGCTTATACTTCTGTTATTTCTACTTTTTCTGCTTATTCTGTTATTTCTTTCTTTTCGTCTTATTCTTCTGTTTCTACTTCTTGTTCTTCGTGTTTTCCTAGTATTTCTTGTTCTTCCAGTACTTCTTGTTCTTCTTACAGTTCTACATCTCCTTCTTTTTCTTCTTCTTCTTATACATCTTCTTCAGTTTATTAAGCATTTTCTGCTTTTTCTATTTCTTTTTCTTCTCCTTCTTCTGTTTCTTCTTCTGTCATTTCTGCTTTTTCGTCTTATTCCACCAATATTTCAGGTTTTTAGGCTTATCGGTTATTTTTGCCTTTTCGTATTAGTCTTCTGTTACTTCTACTTTTAGGCTTATTCTTCTGTTTGTTCTTTTAGTTCTTCTTGTTCTTCTGGTAGTTCTACCTCTCCTTCTTCATCATCTTCTGCTTCTTCTGAATTTTCTCCTTTTCAATTTCTGCTTCTTCTGCTTCTTCTTCAGCTTTTTCTTCTGTATTTTCTGCTTTTTCGACTTATTCTTCTGTTTCAACTTCTTGTTCTTCTTTTTCTTTTAGTTCTCCCTTGTTCTTCTTGTACTTCTACATCTCCTTCTTATTCTTATACATCTTCTTCCTCTTCACCTTCTTCTGTTTCTTTTGCATTTTCTCTTTTTCAATAACTTCTTCTTCTGCTGCTTCTTTTGGTTTTACTTCAGCTTCTTCTTCTGTTATATGTGCTCTTTTGGCTTCTTCTTCTGTTATTCTGCTTTTTCGGCTTATTCTTCTGTTTTATCTGTTTTTTCAGCTCATTCTTCTGTTATTTATGCTTGTTCGGCTTTTTCTTCTCCCATTTCTGCTTTTTCGGCTTCTTCTGTTATGTCTGCTTTTTCGGCTTTTCCTCCGTTATTTCAGGTTTTTCGGCTTATTCTTCGTTTATTTCTGCCTTTCGGTTTATACTTCTGTTATTTCTACTTTTTCTGCTTATTCTGTTATTTCTTTCTTTTCGTCTTATTCTTCTGTTTCTACTTCTTGTTCTTCTTGTTTTCCTAGTTCTTCTTGTTCTTCTAGTACTTCTTGTTCTTCTTATAGTTCTACATCTCCTTCTTTTTCTTCTTCTTCTTATTCATCTTCTGCAGTTTATTAAGCATTTTCTGCTTTTTCTATTTCTTCTTCTTCTCCTTCTTCTGCTTCTTCTTCTGCCATTTCTGCTTTTTCGTCTTTTTCCACCATTATTTCAGGTTTTTAGGCTTATTCGGTTATTTTTGCCTTTTCGTCTTAGTCTTCTGTTACTTCTACTTTTAGGCTTATTCTTCTCTTTGTTCTTCTAGTTCTTCTTGTTCTTCTGGTAGTTCTACCTCTGCTTCTTCTTCATCATCTTCTGCTTCTTCTCAATTTTCTGCTTTTCAATTTCTGCTTCTTCTGCTTCTTCTTCAGCTTATTCTTCTGTATTTTCTGCTTTTTCGACTTATTCTTCTGTTTCAACTTCTTCTTCTTCTTGTTCTTTTAGGTCCCCCTTGTTCTTCTTGTACTCTTACATCTCCTTCTTATTCTTATACATCTTCTTCCTCTTCACCTTTTTCTGTTTCTACTGCATTTTCTCCTTTTTCAATTACTTCTTCTTCTGCTGCTTCTTTTGGTTTTACTTCAGCTTTTTCTTCTGTTATATGTGCTCTTTTGGCTTCTTCTTCTGTTATTCTGCTTTTTCGGCTTATTCTTCTGTTTTATCTGTTTTTTCAGCTCATTCTTCTGTTATTTATCTTGTTCGGCTTTTTCTTCTCCCATTTCTGCTTTTTCGGCTTCTTCTGTTATGTCTGCTTTTTCGGCTTGTTCCTCCGTTATTTCAGGTTTTTCGGCTTATTGTTCGGTTATATCTGCTTTTCGGTTTATACTTCTGTTATTTCTTTCTTTTCGTCTTATTCTTCTGTTTCTACTTCTTGTTCTTCTTGTTTTCCTAGATCTTCTTGTTCTTCTAGTATTTCTTGTTCTTCTTATAGTTCTACATCTCCTTCTTTTTCTTCTTCTTCTTATTCATCTTCTTCAGTTTATTAAGCATTTTCTGCTTTTTCTATTTCTTCTTCTTCTCCTTCTTCTGCTTCTTCTTCTGTCATTTCTGCTTTTTCGTCTTATTCCACCATTATTTCAGGTTTTTAGGCTTATTCGGTTATTTTTGCCTTTTCGTCTTAGTCTTCTGTTACTTCTACTTTTAGGCTTATTCTTCTGTTTGTCTTCTAGTTCTTCTTGTTCTTCTGCTAGTTCTACCTCTCCTTCTTCTTCATCATCTTCTGCTTCTTCTGAATTTTCTGCTTTTCAATTTCTGCTTCTTCTGCTTCTTCTTCAGTTTATTCTTCTGTATTTTCTGCTTTTTCGTCTTATTCTTCTGTTTCAACTTCTCTTCTTCTTGTTCTTTTAGTTCCCCCTTGTTCTTCTTGTACTTCTACATCTCCTTCTTCTTCTTCTTCTTATACTTCTCCTTCCTGTTCACCTTCGACTGTTTCTTCTGCATTTTCTCCTTTTTCAATTACTTCTTCTTCTGCTTCTTTGGGTTTTATTTCAGCTTCTTCTTCTGTTATATCTGCTCTTTTGGCTTCTTCTTCTGTAATTCTGCTTTTTCGGCTTATTCTTCTGTTTTATCTGTTTTTTCAGCTCATTCTTCTGTTATTTATACTTGATCGGCTTTTTCGTCTCTTATTTCTGCTTTTACAGCTTCTTCTGTTATTTCTTCTTTATCGGCTTGTTTTTCCGTTATTTCAGGTTTTTCGGCTTATTCTTCGGTTATTCCTGCTTTTTGGCTTATACTTCTGTTATTTCTAATTTTTCTGCTTATTCTGTTATTTCTTTCTTTTCGTCTTATTCTTCTGTTTCTACTTCTTGTTCTTCGTGTTTTCCTAGTATTTCTTGTTCTTCCAGTACTTCTTGTTCTTCTTACAGTTCTACATCTCCTTCTTTTTCTTCTTCTTCTTATTCATCTTCTTCAGTTTATTAAGCATTTTCTGCTTTTTCTATTTCCTCTTCTTCTCCTTCTTCTGCTTCTTCTTCTGTCATTTCTGCTTTTTCGTCTTATTCCACCATTATTTCAGGTTTTTAGGCTTATTCGGTTATTTTTGCCTTTTCGTCTTAGTCTTCTGTTACTTCTACTTTTAGGCTTATTCTTCTGTTTGTTGTTCTACTTCTTCTTGTTCTTCTGGTAGTAATATCTCTCCTTCTTCTTCATCATCTTCTGCTTCTGAATTTTCTCCTTTTCAATTTCTGCTTTTGTGCTTCTTCTTCACCTTATTCTTCTGTATTTTCTGCGTTTTCGTCTTATTCTTCTGATTCAACTTCTTGTTCTTCTTTTTCTTTTAGTTCTCCCTTGTTATTCTTGTACTTCTATATCTCATTCTTATTCTTATACATCTTCTTCCTCTTCACCTTCTTCTGTTTCTTCTGCATTTTCTCCTTTTTCAATTACTTCTTCTTCTGCTGCTTCTTTTGGTTTTACTTCAGCTTCTTCTTCTGTTATGTCTGCTCTTTTGGCTTCTCTTCTGTTATTCTGCTTTTTCGGCTTATTCTTTTGTTTTATCTATTGTTTCAGCTCATTCTTCTGTTATTTATACTTGTTCGGCTTTTTCTTCTCCCATTTCTGCTTTTTCGGCTTATTCTGTAATTTCTGCTTTTTCGGCTTATTTCTCGGTTATTTCAGGTTTTTCGGCTTATTCTTCGGTTATTTCTGCTTTTCGGCTTATACTTCTGTTATTTCTACTTTTTCTGCTTATTCTGTTATTTCTTTCTTTTCGTCTTATTCTTCTGTTTCTACTTCTTGTTCTTCTTGTTTTCCTAGTTCTTCTTGTTCTTCTAGTACTTCTTGTTCTTCTTATAGTTCTACATCTCCTTCTTTTTCTTCTTCTTCTTATTCATCTTCTTCAGTTTATTAAGCATTTTCTGCTTTTTCTATTTCTCCCTCTTCTCCTTCTTCTGCTTCTTCTTCTGTTCTTCTTCTGCCATTTCTGCTTTTTCGTCTTATTCCACCATTATTTCAGGTTTTTAGGCTTATTCGGTTATTTTTGCCTTTTTGTCTTAGTCTTCTGTTACTTCTACTTTTAGGCTTATTCTTCTGTTTGTTCTTCTAGTTCTTCTTGTTCTTCTGGTAGTTCTACCTCTCCTTATTCATCATCTTCTGCTTCTTCTGAATTTTCTGCTTTTCAACTTCTGCTTCTTCTGCTTCTTCTTCAGTTTATTCTTCTGTATTTTCTGCTTTTTCGTCTTATTCTTCTGTTTCAACTTCTTGTTCTTCTTGTTCTTTTAGTTCACCCTTGTTCTTCTAGTACTTCTACATCTCCTTCTTCTTCTTCTTCTTATGCTTCTCCTTCGTCTTCACCTTCGACTGTTTCTTCTGCATTTTCTCCTTTGTCAATTACTTCTTCTTCTGCTTCTTTTGGTTTTACTTCAGCTTCTTCTTCTGTTATATCTGCTCTTTTGGTTTCTTCTTCTGTTATTCTGCTTTTTCGGCTTATTCTTCTGTTTTATCTGTTTTTTCAGCTCATTCTTCTGTTATTTATACTTGTTCGGCTTTTTCTTCTCTTATTTCTGCTTTTACAGCTTCTTCTGTTATTTCTTCTTTTTCGGCTTGTTCCTCCGTTATTTCAGGTTTTTCGGCTTATTCTTCGGTTATTCCTGCTTTTTGGCTTATACTTCTGTTATTTCTACTTTTTCTGCTTATTCTGTTATTTCTTTCTTTTCGTCTTATTCTTCTGTTTCTACTTCTTGTTCTTCGTGTTTTCCTAGATTTCTTGTTCTTCCAGTACTTCTTGTTCTTCTTACAGTTCTACATCTCCTTCTTTTTCTTCTTCTTCTTATACATCTTCTTCAGTTTATTAAGCATTTTCTGCTTTTTCTATTTCTTTTTCTTCTCCTTCTTCTGTTTCTTCTTCTGTCATTTCTGCTTTTTCGTCTTATTCCACCATTATTTCAGGTTTTTAGGCTTATCGGTTATTTTTCCTTTTCGTATTAGTCTTCTGTTACTTCTACTTTTAGGCTTATTCTTCTGTTTGTTCTTCTAGTTCTTCTTGTTCTTCTGGTAGTTCTACCTCTCCTTCTTCATCATCTTCTGCTTCTTCTGAATTTTCTCCTTTTCAATTTCTGCTTCTTCTGCTTCTTCTTCAGCTTTTTCTTCTGTATTTTCTGCTTTTTCGACTTATTCTTCTGTTTCAACTTCTTGTTCTTCTTTTTCTTTTAGTTCTCCCTTGTTCTTCTTGTACTTCTACATCTCCTTCTTATTCTCATACATCTTCTTCCTCTTCACCTTCTTCTGTTTCTTTTGCATTTTCTCTTTTTCAATAACTTCTTCTTCTGCTGCTTCTTTTGGTTTTACTTCAGCTTCTTCTTCTGTTATATGTGCTCTTTTGGCTTCTTCTTCTGTTATTCTGCTTTTTCGGCTTATTCTTCTGTTTTATCTGTTTTTTCAGCTCATTCTTCTGTTATTTATGCTTGTTCGGCTTTTTCTTCTCCCATTTCTGCTTTTTCGGCTTCTTCTGTTATGTCTGCTTTTTCGGCTTGTTCCTCCGTTATTTCAGGTTTTTCGGCTTATTCTTCGTTTATTTCTGCCTTTCGGTTTATACTTCTGTTATTTCTACTTTTTCTGCTTATTCTGTTATTTCTTTCTTTTCGTCTTATTCTTCTGTTTCTACTTCTTGTTCTTCTTGTTTTCCTAGTTCTTCTTGTTCTTCTAGTACTTCTTGTTCTTCTTATAGTTCTACATCTCCTTCTTTTTCTTCTTCTTCTTATTCATCTTCTGCAGTTTATTAAGCATTTTCTGCTTTTTCTATTTCTTCTTCTTCTCCTTCTTCTGCTTCTTCTTCTGCCATTTCTGCTTTTTCGTCTTTTTCCACCATTATTTCAGGTTTTTAGGCTTATTCGGTTATTTTTGCCTTTTCGTCTTAGTCTTCTGTTACTTCTACTTTTAGGCTTATTCTTCTCTTTATTCTTCTAGTTCTTCTTGTTCTTCTGGTAGTTCTACCTCTGCTTCTTCTTCATCATCTTCTGCTTCTTCTCAATTTTCTGCTTTTCAATTTCTGCTTCTTCTGCTTCTTCTTCAGCTTATTCTTCTGTATTTTCTGCTTTTTCGACTTATTCTTCTGTTTGAACTTCTTCTTCTTCTTGTTCTTTTAGGTCCCCCTTGTTCTTCTTGTACTTCTACATCTCCTTCTTATTCTTATACATATTCTTCCTCTTCACCTTTTTCTGTTTCTTCTGCATTTTCTCCTTTTTCAATTACTTCTTCTTCTGCTGTTTCTTTTGGTTTTACTTCAGCTTTTTCTTCTGTTATATGTGCTCTTTTGGCTTCTTCTTCTGTTATTCTGCTTTTTCGGCTTATTCTTCTGTTTTATCTGTTTTTTCAGCTCATTCTTCTGTTATTTATCTTGTTCGGCTTTTTCTTCTCCCATTTCTGCTTTTTCGGCTTCTTCTGTTATGTCTGCTTTTTCGGCTTGTTCCTCCGTTATTTCAGGTTTTTCGGCTTATTGTTCGGTTATATCTGCTTTTCGGTTTATACTTCTGTTATTTCTTTCTTTTCGTCTTATTCTTCTGTTTCTACTTCTTGTTCTTCTTGTTTTCCTAGATCTTCTTGTTCTTTAGTACTTCTTGTTCTTCTTATAGTTCTACATCTCCTTCTTTTTCTTCTTCTTCTTATTCATCTTCTTCAGTTTATTAAGCATTTTCTGCTTTTTCTATTTCTTCTTCTTCTCCTTCTTCTGCTTCTTCTTCTGTCATTTCTGCTTTTTCGTCTTATTCCACCATTATTTCAGGTTTTTAGGCTTATTCGGTTATTTTTGCCTTTTCGTCTTAGTCTTCTGTTACTTCTACTTTTAGGCTTATTCTTCTGTTTGTCTTCTAGTTCTTCTTGTTCTTCTGCTAGTTCTACCTCTCCTTCTTCTTCATCATCTTCTGCTTCTTCTGAATTTTCTGCTTTTCAATTTCTGCTTCTTCTGCTTCTTCTTCAGTTTATTCTTCTGTATTTTCTGCTTTTTCGTCTTATTCTTCTGTTTCAACTTCTTGTTCTTCTTGTTCTTTTAGTTCACCCTTGTTCTTCTAGTACTTCTACATGTCCTTCTTCTTCTTCTTCTTATACTTCTCCTTCCTCTTCACCTTCGACTGTTTCTTCTGCATTTTCTCCTTTTTCAATTACTTCTTCTTCTGCTTCTTTTGGTTTTATTTCAGCTTCTTCTTCTGTTATATCTGCTCTTTTGGCTTCTTCTTCTGTAATTCTGCTTTTTCGGCTTATTCTTCTGTTTTATCTGTTTTTTCAGCTCATTCTTCTGTTATTTATACTTGATCGGCTTTTTCGTCTCTTATTTCTGCTTTTACAGCGTCTTCTGTTATTTCTTCTTTATCGGCTTGTTTTTCCGTTATTTCAGGTTTTTCGGCTTATTCTTCGGTTATTCCTGCTTTTTGGCTTATACTTCTGTTATTTCTACTTTTTCTGCTTATTCTGTTATTTCTTTCTTTTCGTCTTATTCTTCTGTTTCTACTTCTTGTTCTTCGTGTTTTCCTAGTATTTCTTGTTCTTCCAGTACTTCTTGTTCTTCTTACAGTTCTACATCTCCTTCTTTTTCTTCTTCTTCTTATTCATCTTCTTCAGTTTATTAAGCATTTTCTGCTTTTTCTATTTCCTCTTCTTCTCCTTCTTCTGCTTCTTCTTCTGTCATTTCTGCTTTTTCGTCTTATTCCACCATTATTTCAGGTTTTTAGGCTTATTCGGTTATTTTTGCCTTTTCGTCTTAGTCTTCTGTTACTTCTACTTTTAGGCTTATTCTTCTGTTTGTTGTTCTACTTCTTCTTGTTCTTCTGGTAGTAATATCTCTCCTTCTTCTTCATCATCTTCTGCTTCTGAATTTTCTCCTTTTCAATTTCTGCTTTTGTGCTTCTTCTTCAGCTTATTCTTCTGTATTTTCTGCGTTTTCGTCTTATTCTTCTGATTCAACTTCTTGTTCTTCTTTTTCTTTTAGTTCTCCCTTGTTATTCTTGTACTTCTACATCTCATTCTTATTCTTATACATCTTCTTCCTCTTCACCTTCTTCTGTTTCTTCTGCATTTTCTCCTTTTTCAATTACTTCTTCTTCTGCTGCTTCTTTTGGTTTTACTTCAGCTTCTTCTTCTGTTATGTCTGCTCTTTTGGCTTCTCTTCTGTTATTCTGCTTTTTCGGCTTATTCTTTTGTTTTATCTATTTTTTCAGCTCATTCTTCTGTTATTTATACTTGTTCGGCTTTTTCTTCTCCCATTTCTGCTTTTTCGGCTTATTCTGTAATTTCTGCTTTTTCGGCTTATTTCTCGGTTATTTCAGGTTTTTCGGCTTATTCTTCGGTTATTTCTGCTTTTCGGCTTATACTTCTGTTATTTCTACTTTTTCTGCTTATTCTGTTATTTCTTTCTTTTCGTCTTATTCTTCTGTTTCTACTTCTTGTTCTTCTTGTTTTCCTAGTTCTTCTTGTTCTTCTAGTACTTCTTGTTCTTCTTATAGTTCTACATCTCCTTCTTTTTCTTCTTCTTCTTATTCATCTTCTTCAGTTTATTAAGCATTTTCTGCTTTTTCTATTTCTCCCTCTTCTCCTTCTTCTGCTTCTTCTTCTGTTCTTCTTCTGCCATTTCTGCTTTTTCGTCTTATTCCACCATTATTTCAGGTTTTTAGGCTTATTCGGTTATTTTTGCCTGTTTGTCTTACTCTTCTGTTACTTCTACTTTTAGGCTTATTCTTCTGTTTGTTCTTCTAGTTCTTCTTGTTCTTCTGGTAGTTCTACATCTCCTTCTTCTTCATCATCTTCTGCTTCTTCTGAATTTTCTGCTTTTCAATTTCTGCTTCTTCTGCTTCTTCTTCAGTTTATTCTTCTGTATTTTCTGCTTTTTTGTCTTATTCTTCTGTTTCAACTTCTTGTTCTTCTTGTTCTGTTAGTTCACCCTTGTTCTTCTTGTACTTCTACATCTCCTTCTTCTTCTTCTTATACTTCTCCTTCCTCTTCACCTTCGACTGTTTCTTCTGCATTTTCTCCTTTTTCAATTACTTCTTCTCCTGCTTCTTTTGGTTTTACTTCAGCTTCTTCTTCTGTTATATCTGCTCTTTTGTTTTCTTCTTCTGTTATTCTGCTTTATCGGCTTATTCTTCTGTTTTATCTGTTTTTTCAGCTCATTCTTCTGTTATTTATACTTGTTCGGCTTTTTCTTCTCTTATTTCTGCTTTTACAGCTTCTTCTGTTATTTCTTCTTTTTCGGCTTGTTCCTCCGTTATTTCAGGTTTTTCGGCTTATTCTTCGGTTATTCCTGCTTTTTGGCTTATACTTCTGTTATTTCTACTTTTTCTGCTTATTCTGTTATTTCTTTCTTTTCGTCTTATTCTTCTGTTTCTACTTCTTGTTCTTCGTGTTTTCCTAGTATTTCTTGTTCTTCCAGTACTTCTTGTTCTTCTTACAGTTCTACATCTCCTTCTTTTTCTTCTTCTTCTTATACATATTCTTCAGTTTATTAAGCATTTTCTGCTTTTTCTATTTCTTCTTCTTCTCCTTCTTCTGTTTCTTCTTCTGTCATTTCTGCTTTTTCGTCTTATTCCACCATTATTTCAGGTTTTTAGGCTTATTGGTTATTTTTGCCTTTTCGTATTAGTCTTCTGTTACTTCTACTTTTAGGCTTATTCTTCTGTTTGTTCTTCTAGTTCTTCTTGTTCTTCTGGTAGTTCTACCTCTCCTTCTTCATCATCTTCTGCTTCTTCTGAATTTTCTCCTTTTCAATTTCTGCTTTTGTGCTTCTTCTTCAGCTTATTCTTCTGTATTTTCTGCCTTTTCGTCTTATTCTTCTGTTTCATCTTCTTGTTCTTCTTTTTCTTTTAGTTCTCCCTTGTTCTTCTTGTACTTCTACATCTCCTTCTTATTCTTATACATCTTCTTCCTCTTCACCTTCTTCTGTTTCTTCTGCATTTTCTCTTTTTCAATTACTTCTTCAACTGCTGCTTCTTTTGGTTTTACTTCATCTTCTTCTTCTGTTATATCTGCTCTTTTGGCTTCTCTTCTGTTATTCTGCTTTTTCGGCTTATTCTTTTGATTTATCTATTTTTTCAGCTCATTCTTCTGTTATTTATACTTGTTCGGCTTTTTCTTCTCCCATTTCTGCTTTTTCGGCTTATTCTTTAATTTCTCCTTTTTCGGCTTATTTCTCCGTTATTTCAGGTTTTTCGGCTTATTCTTCGGTTATTTCTGCTTTTCGGCTTATACTTCTGTTATTTCTACTTTTTCTGCTTATTCTGTTATTTCTTTCTTTTCGTCTTATTCTTCTGTTTCTACTTCTTGTTCTTCTTGTTTTCCTAGTTCTTCTTGTTCTTCCAATACTTCTTGTTCTCTTATAGTTCTACATCTCCTTCTTTTTCTTCTTCTTCTTATTCATCTTCTTCAGTTTATTAAGCATTTTCTGCTTTTTCTGTTTCTTCTTCTTCTCCTTCTTCTGCTTCTTCTTCTGCTTCTTCTTCTGCCATTTCTGCTTTTTCATCTTATTCCACCATTATTTCAGGTTTTTAGGCTTATTCGGTTATTTTTGCCTTTTCGTCTTAGTCTTCTGTTACTTCTACTTTTAGGCTTATTCTTCTGTTTGTTCTTCTACTTCTTCTTGTTCTTCTGGTAGTTCTACCTCTCCTTCTTCTTCATCATCTTCTGCTTCTTCTCAATTTTCTGCTTTTCAATTTCTGCTTCTTCTGCTTCTTCTTCAGCTTATTCTTCTGTATTTTCTGCTTTTTCGACTTATTCTTCTGTTTCAACTTCTTGTTCTTCTTGTTCTTTTAGTTCCCCCTTGTTCTTCTTGTACTTCTACATCTCCTTCTTATTCTTATACATCTTCCTCTTCACCATTTTCTGATACTTCTGCATTTTCTCCTTTTTCAATTACTTCTTCTTCTGCTGCTTCTTTTGGTTTTACTTCATCTTCTTCTTCTGTTATATCTGCTCTTTTGGCTTCTCTTCTGTTATTCTGCTTTTTCGGCTTATTCTTTTGATTTATCTATTTTTTCAGCTCATTCTTCTGTTATTTATACTTGTTCGGCTTTTTCTTCTCCCATTTCTGCTTTTTCGGCTTATTCTTTAATTTCTCCTTTTTCGGCTTATTTCTCCGTTATTTCAGGTTTTTCGGCTTATTCTTCGGTTATTTCTGCTTTTCGGCTTATACTTCTGTTATTTCTACTTTTTCTGCTTATTCTGTTATTTCTTTCTTTTCGTCTTATTCTTCTGTTTCTACTTCTTGTTCTTCTTGTATTCCTAGTTCTTCTTGTTCTTCCAATACTTCTTGTTCTCTTATAGTTCTACATCTCCTTCTTTTTCTTCTTCTTCTTATTCATCTTCTTCAGTTTATTAAGCATTTTCTGCTTTTTCTATTTCTTCTTCTTCTCCTTCTTCTGCTTCTTCTTCTGCTTCTTCTTCTGCCATTTCTGCTTTTTCATCTTATTCCACCATTATTTCAGGTTTTTAGGCTTATTCGGTTATTTTTGCCTTTTCGTCTTAGTCTTCTGTTACTTCTACTTTTAGGCTTATTCTTCTGTTTGTTCTTCTACTTCTTCTTGTTCTTCTGGTAGTTCTACCTCTCCTTCTTCTTCATCATCTTCTGCTTCTTCTCAATTTTCTGCTTTTCAATTTCTGCTTCTTCTGCTTCTTCTTCAGCTTATTCTTCTGTATTTTCTGCTTTTTCGACTTATTCTTCTGTTTCAACTTCTTGTTCTTCTTGTTCTTTTAGTTCCCCCTTGTTCTTCTTGTACTTCTACATCTCCTTCTTATTCTTAAACATCTTCCTCTTCACCATTTTCTGATACTTCTGCATTTTCTCCTTTTTCAATTACTTCTTCTTCTGCTGCTTCTTTTGGTTTTACTTCAGCTTCTTCTTCTGTTATATGTGCTCTTTTGGCTTCTTCTTCTGTTATTCTGCTTTTTCGGCTTATTCTTCTGTTTTATCTGTTTTTTCAGCTCATTCTTCTGTTATTTATGCTTGTTCGGCTTTTTCTTCTCTTATTTCTGCTTTTTCGGCTTCTTCTGTTATGTCTGCTTTTTCGGCTTGTTCCTCCGTTATTTCAGGTTTTTCGGCTTATTCTTCGGTTATTTCTGCTTTTCGGTTTATACTTCTGTTATTTCTACTTTTTCTGCTTATTCTGTTATTTCTTTCTTTTCGTCTTATTCTTCTGTTTCTACTTCTTGTTCTTCTTGTTTTCCTAGTTCTTCTTGTTCTTCTAGTACTTCTTGTTCTTCTTATAGTTCTACATCTCCTTCTTTTTCTTCTTCTTCTTATCCATCTTCTTCAGTTTATTAAGCATTTTCTGCTTTTTCTATTTCTTCTTCTTCTCCTTCTTCTGCTTCTTCTTCTGTCATTTCTGCTTTTTCGTCTTATTCCACCATTATTTCAGGTTTTTACGCTTATTCGGTTATTTTTGCCTTTTCGTCTTAGTCTTCTGTTACTTCTACTTTTAGGCTTATTCTTCTGTTTGTTCTTCTAGTTCTTCTTGTTCTTCTGGTAGTTCTAACTCTCCTTCTTCTTCATCATCTTCTGCTTCTTCTGAATTTTCTGCTTTTCAATTTCTGCTTCTTCTGCTTCTTCTTCAGTTTATTCTTCTGTATTTTCTGCTTTTTCCTCTTATTCTTCTGTTTCAACTTCTTGGTCTTCTTGTTCTTTTAGTTCACCCTTGTTCTTCTTGTACTTCTACATCTCCTTCTTCTTCTTCTTCTTATACTTCTCCTTCCTCTTCACCTTCGACTGTTTCTTCTGCATTTTCTCCTTTTTCAATTACTTCTTCTTCTGCTTCTTTTGGTTTTACTTCAGCTTCTTCTTCTGTTATATCTGCTCTTTTGGCTTCTTCTTCTGTTATTCTGCTTTTTCGGCTTATTCTTCTGTTTTATCTGTTTTTTCAGCTCATTCTTCTGTTATTTATACTTGTTCGGCTTTTTCTTCTCTTATTTCTGCTTTTATAGCTTCTTCTGTTATTTCTTCTTTTTCGGCTTGTTCCTCCGTTATTTCAGGTTTTTCGGCTTATTCTTCGGTTATTCCTGCTTTTTGGCTTATACTTCTGTTATTTCTACTTTTTCTGCTTATTCTCTTATTTCTTTCTTTTCGTCTTATTCTTCTGTTTCTACTTCTTGTTCTTTGTGTTTTCCTAGTATTTCTTGTTCTTCCAGTACTTCTTGTTCTTCTTACAGTTCTACATCTCCTTCTTTTTCTTCTTCTTCTTATTCATCTTCTTCAGTTTATTAAGCCATTTCTGCTTTTTCTATTTCTTCTTCTTCTCCTTCTTCTGCTTCTGCTTCTGCTTCTTCTTCTGCCATTTTTCCTTTTCCTATTATTCCACCATTATTTCAGGTTTTTAGGCTTATTCGGTTATTTTTGCCTTTTCGTCTTAATCTTCTGTTACTTCTACTTTTAGGCTTATTCTTCTGTTTGTTCTTCTAGTTCTTCTTGTTCTTCTGGTAGTTCTACCTCTCCTTCTTGCCGCGGACCAGCCCAGCAGTGGCGGGAGATCGAGACAATCTCATGGTTGAATGAGAATGAGCAAAAGGTGATCGAAGGAATTAGGGCGAGGGACAAGAAAGAATGACACACAGACACACTCAAGGGAGAGTGAAAATCTGAGTGCGCTTTATTGTAAGCAATCTTCTCTTTTTATACATTTTTACAGTAATTGCTTCATTGTGTTTTGCACAGAATATGGTTAATCATTTATCAAGGCATACGTGCACATTGTATCACATATCATTACATCTCGCTTATTATTTATCAAGAAATCAAGTACAAATCAAGAACATTTCATACTCTAATCTCCATAATGGAGGCTCATTCTAGAACATCTGAATTATGATTATATTTTTATTATTACTTTATTATTATGTTTTTCATATACTATTATCTATTCTCATACTTTTGTTTGGCTATATTATTTACTAAGTAATAGAATCTGTTTCCATAGTTGCATTCCTTTACTATGAGCCTAGTTACTGGTAATGAGTAACAACATATTTTGGTGGTGCCTCAACAACGCCCAGGCCCAGTTGTTCCAGTAATTTTTCATGGATGAAAAGGTGGGAACCAAAATCCCCTCGGGGACTGCGCCTGTCTTAGGTTGTCAGAACTCGCTTTCTGATCTTACCCGTCATTGACTGTCCAGTCCAGCGAACAGGGGCAGGGGCTGATTATGCCAAGATAGCACAGCCACCCGATATTAATGCGAAATTGTGGCAATTGTAACATTGCTCTCAGGAGCCGCCACACCTTCTTCTTCATCATCTTCTGCTTCTTCTGAATTTTCTCCTTTTCAATTTCTGCTTTTGTGCTCCTTCTTCAGCTTATTCTTCTGTATTTTCTGCCTTTTCGTCTTATTCTTCTGTTTCAACTTCTAGTTCTTCTTTTTCTTTTAGTTCTCCCTTGTTATTCTTGTACTTCTACATCTCCTTCTTATTCTTATACATCTTCTTCCTCTTGACCTTCTCCTGTTTCTTCTGCATTTTCTCCTTTTTCAATTACTTCTTCTGCTGCTTCTTTGGTTTTACTTCAGCTTCTTCTTCTGTTATATCTGCTCTTTTGGCTTCTCTTCTGTTATTCTGCTTTTTCGGCTTATTCTTTTGTTTTATCTATTTTTTCAGCTCATTCTTCTGTTATTTATACTTGTTCGGCTTTTTCTTCTCCCATTTCTGCTTTTTCGGCTTATTCTTTAATTTCTGCTTTTTCGGCTTATTTCTCCGTTATTTCAGGTATTTCGGCTTATTCTTCGGTTATTTCTGCTTTTCGGCTTATACTTCTGTTATTTCTACTTTTTCTGCTTATTCTGTTATTTCTTTCTTTTCGTCTTATTCTTCTGTTTCTACTTCTTGTTCTTCTTGTTTTCCTAGATCTTCTTGTTCTTCTAGTACTTCTTGTTCTTCTTATAGTTCTACATCTCCTTCTTTTTCTTCTTCTTCTTATTCATCTTCTTCAGTTTATTAAGCATTTTCTGCTTTTTCTATTTCTTGTTCTTCTCCTTCTTCTGCTTCTTCTTCTGCATCTTCTTCTGCCATTTCTGCTTTTTCGTCTTATTCCACCATTATTTCAGGTTTTTAGGCTTATTCGGTTATTTTTGCCTTTTCGTCTTAGTCTTCTGTTACTTCTACTTTTAGGCTTATTCTTCTGTTTGTTCTTCTAGTTCTTCTTGTTCTTCTGGTAGTTCTACATCTCCTTCTTCTTCATCATCTTCCGCTTCTTCTGAATTTTCTGCTTTTCAATTTCTGCTTCTTCTGCTTCTTCTTCAGCTTATTCTTCTGTATTTTCTGCTTTTTCGACTTATTCTTCTGTTTCAACTTCTTGTTCTTCTTGTTCTGTTAGTTCACCCTTGTTCTTCTTGTACTTCTACATCTCCTTCTTATTCTTATACATCTTCTTCCTCTTCACCTTTTTCTGTTTCTTCTGCATTTTCTCCTTTTTCAATTGCTTCTTCTTCTGCTTCTTTTGGTTTTACTTCAGCTTTTTCTTCTGTTATATCTGCTCTTTTGGTTTCTTCTTCTGTTATTCTGCATTTTCGGCTTATTCTTCTGTTTTATCTGTTTTTTTCAGCTCATTCTTCTGTTATTTATACTTGTTCGGCTTTTTCTTCTCTTATTTCTGCTTTTATAGCTTCTTCTGTTATTTCTTCTTTTTCGGCTTTTTCCTCCGTTATTTCAGGTTTTTCGGCTTATTCTTCGGTTATTCCTGCTTTTTGGCTTATACTTCTGTTATTTCTACTTTTTCTGCTTATTCTCTTATTTCTTTCTTTTCGTCTTATTCTTCTGTTTCTACTTCTTGTTCTTTGTGTTTTCCTAGTATTTCTTGTTCTTCCAGTACTTCTTGTTCTTCTTACAGTTCTACATCTCCTTCTTTTTCTTCTTCTTCTTATTCATCTTCTTCAGTTTATTAAGCCATTTCTGCTTTTTCTATTTCTTCTTCTTCTCCTTCTTCTGCTTCTGCTTCTGCTTCTTCTTCTGCCATTTTTCCTTTTCCTATTATTCCACCATTATTTCAGGTTTTTAGGCTTATTCGGTTATTTTTGCCTTTTCGTCTTAGTCTTCTGTTACTTCTACTTTTAGGCTTATTCTTCTGTTTGTTCTTCTAGTTCTTCTTGTTCTTCTGGTAGTTCTACCTCTCCTTCTTGCCGCGGACGAGCCCAGCAGTGGCGGGAGATCGAGACAATCTCATGGTTGAATGAGAATGAGCAAAAGGTGATCGAAGGAATTAGGGCGAGGGACAAGAAAGAATGACACACAGACACACTCAAGGGAGAGTGAAAATCTGAGTGCGCTTTATTGTAAGCAATCTTCTCTTTTTATACATTTTTACAGTAATTGCTTCATTGTGTTTTGCACAGAATATGGTTAATCATTTATCAAGGCATACGTGCACATTGTATCACATATCATTACATCTCGCTTATTATTTATCAAGAAATCAAGTACAAATCAAGAACATTTCATACTCTAATCTCCATAATGGAGGCTCATTCTAGAACATCTGAATTATGATTATATTTTTATTATTACTTTATTATTATGTTTTTCATATACTATTATCTATTCTCATACTTTTGTTTGGCTATATTATTTACTAAGTAATAGAATCTGTTTCCATAGTTGCATTCCTTTACTATGAGCCTAGTTACTGGTAATGAGTAACAACATATTTTGGTGGTGCCTCAACAACGCCCAGGCCCAGTTGTTCCAGTAATTTTTCATGGATGAAAAGGTGGGAACCAAAATCCCCTCCGGGACTGCGCCTGTCTTAGGTTGTCAGAACTCGCTTTCTGATCTTACCCGTCATTGACTGTCCAGTCCAGCGCACAGGGGCAGGGGCTGATTATGCCAAGATAGCACAGCCACCCGATATTAATGCGAAATTGTGGCAATTGTAACATTGCTCTCAGGAGCCGCCACACCTTCTTCTTCATCATCTTCTGCTTCTTCTGAATTTTCTCCTTTTCAATTTCTGCTTTTGTGCTCCTTCTTCAGCTTATTCTTCTGTATTTTCTGCCTTTTCGTCTTATTCTTCTGTTTCAACTTCTAGTTCTTCTTTTTCTTTTAGTTCTCCCTTGTTATTCTTGTACTTCTACATCTCCTTCTTATTCTTATACATCTTCTTCCTCTTGACCTTCTCCTGTTTCTTCTGCATTTTCTCCTTTTTCAATTACTTCTTCTGCTGCTTCTTTGGTTTTACTTCAGCTTCTTCTTCTGTTATATCTGCTCTTTTGGCTTCTCTTCTGTTATTCTGCTTTTTCGGCTTATTCTTTTGTTTTATCTATTTTTTCAGCTCATTCTTCTGTTATTTATACTTGTTCGGCTTTTTCTTCTCCCATTTCTGCTTTTTCGGCTTATTCTTTAATTTCTGCTTTTTCGGCTTATTTCTCCGTTATTTCAGGTTTTTCGGCTTATTCTTCGGTTATTTCTGCTTTTCGGCTTATACTTCTGTTATTTCTACTTTTTCTGCTTATTCTGTTATTTCTTTCTTTTCGTCTTATTCTTCTGTTTCTACTTCTTGTTCTTCTTGTTTTCCTAGATCTTCTTGTTCTTCTAGTACTTCTTGTTCTTCTTATAGTTCTACATCTCCTTCTTTTTCTTCTTCTTCTTATTCATCTTCTTCAGTTTATTAAGCATTTTCTGCTTTTTCTATTTCTTTTTCTTCTCCTTCTTCTGCTTCTTCTTCTGCATCTTCTTCTGCCATTTCTGCTTTTTCGTCTTATTCCACCATTATTTCAGGTTTTTAGGCTTATTCGGTTATTTTTGCCTTTTCGTCTTAGTCTTCTGTTACTTCTACTTTTAGGCTTATTCTTCTGTTTGTTCTTCTAGTTCTTCTTGTTCTTCTGGTAGTTCTACATCTCCTTCTTCTTCATCATCTTCCGCTTCTTCTGAATTTTCTGCTTTTCAATTTCTGCTTCTTCTGCTTCTTCTTCAGTTTATTCTTTTGTATTTTCTGCTTTTTCGTCTTATTCTTCTGTTTCAACTTCTTGTTCTTCTTGTTCTGTTAGTTCACCCTTGTTCTTCTTGTACTTCTACATCTCCTTCTTCTTCTTCTTCTTCTTATACTTCTCCTTCCTCTTCACCTTCGACTGTTTCTTCTGCATTTTCTCCTTTGTCAATTACTTCTTCTTCTGCTTCTTTTGGTTTTACTTCAGCTTCTTCTTCTGTTATATCTGCTCTTTTGGTTTCTTCTTCTGTTATTCTGCTTTTTCGGCTTATTCTTCTGTTTTATCTGTTTTTTCAGCTCATTCTTCTGTTATTTATACTTGTTCGGCTTTTTCTTCTCTTATTTCTGCTTTTACAGCTTCGTCTGTTATTTCTTCTTTTTCGGCTTGTTCCTCCGTTATTTCAGGTTTTTCGGCTTATTCTTCGGTTATTCCTGCTTTTTGGCTTATACTTCTGTTATTTCTACTTTTTCTGCTTATTCTGTTATTTCTTTCTTTTCGTCTTATTCTTCTGTTTCTACTTCTTGTTCTTCGTGTTTTCCTAGTATTTCTTGTTCTTCCAGTACTTCTTGTTCTTCTTACAGTTCTACATCTCCTTCTTTTTCTTCTTCTTCTTATTCATCTTCTTCAGTTTATTAAGCATTTTCTGCTTTTTCTATTTCTTCTTCTTCTCCTTCTTCTGCTTCTTCTGCTTCTTCTTCTGTCATTCCTGCTTTTTCGTCTTATTCCACCATTATTTCAGGTTTTTAGGCTTATTCGGCTATTTTTGCCTTTTCGTCTTAGTCTTCTGTTACTTCTACTTTTAGGCTTATTCTTCTGTTTGTTCTTCTAGTTCTTCTTGTTCTTCTGGTAGTTCTACCTCTCCTTCTTCTTCATCACCTTCTGCTTCTTCTCAATTTTCTGCTTTTCAATTTCTGCTTCTTCTGCTTCTTCTTCAGCTTATTCTTCTGTATTTTCTGATTTTTCGACTTATTCTTCTGTTTCAACTTCTTGTTCTTCTTGTTCTTTTAGTTCCCCCTTGTTCTTCTTGTACTTCTACATCTCCTTCTTATTCTTATACATCTTCTTCCTCTTCACCTTTTCTGTTTCTTCTGCATTTTCTCCTTTTTCAATAACTTCTTCTTCTGCTGCTTCTTTTGGTTTTACTTCAGCTTCTTCTTCTGTTATATGTGCTCTTTTGGCTTCTTCTTCTGTTATTCTGCTTTTTCGGCTTATTCTTCTGTTTTATCTGTTTTTTCAGCTCATTCTTCTGTTATTTATGCTTGTTCGGCTTTTTCTTCTCTTATTTCTGCTTTTTCGGCTTCTTCTGTTATGTCTGCTTTTTCGGCTTGTTCATCCGTTATTTCAGGTTTTTCGGCTTATTCTTCGGTTATTTCTGCTTTTCGGTTTATACTTCTGTTATTTCTACTTTTTCTGCTTATTCTGTTATTTCTTTCTTTTCGTCTTATTCTTCTGTTTCTACTTCTTGTTCTTCTTGTTTTCCTAGTTCTTCTTGTTCTTCTAGTACTTCTTGTTCTTCTTATAGTTCTACATCTCCTTCTTTTTCTTCTTCTTCTTATTCAACTTCTTCAGTTTATTAAGCATTTTCTGCTTTTTCTATTTCTTCTTCTTCTCCTTCTTCTGCTTCTTCTGCTTCTTCTTCTGTCATTTCTGCTTTTTCGTCTTATTCCACCATTATTTCAGGTTTTTAGGCTTATTCGGCTATTTTTGCCTTTTCGTCTTTGTCTTCTGTTACTTCTACTTTTAGGCTTATTCTTCTGTTTGTTCTTCTAGTTCTTCTTGTTCTTCTGGTAGTTCTACCTCTCCTTCTTCTTCATCATCTTCTGCTTCTTCTGAATTTTCTGCTTTTCAATTTCTGCTTCTTCTGCTTTTTCTCAGCTTATTCTTCTGTATTTTCTGCTTTTTCGACTTATTCTTCTGTTTCAACTTCTTGTTCTTCTTGTTCTTTTAGGTCCCCCTTGTTCTTCTTGTTCTTCTACATCTCCTTCTTATTCTTCTACATCTTCTTCCTCTTCACCTTCTTCTGTTTCTTCTGCATTTTCTCCTTTTTCAATTACTTCTTCTTCTGCTGCTTCTTTTGGTTTTACTTCATCTTCTTCTTCTGTTATATCTGCTCTTTTGGCTTCTCTTCTGTTATTCTGCTTTTTCGGCTTATTCTTTTGTTTTATCTATTTTTTCAGCTGATTCTTCTGTTATTTATACTTGTTCGGCTTTTTCTTCTCCCATTTCTGCTTTTTCGGCTTATTCTTTAATTTCTCCTTTTTCGGCTTATTTCTCCGTTACTTCAGGTTTTTCGGCTTATTCTTCGGTTATTTCTGCTTTTCGGCTTATACTTCTGTTATTTCTACTTTTTCTGCTTATTCTGTTATTTCTTTCTTTTCGTCTTATTCTTCTGTTTCTACTTCTTGTTCTTCTTGTTTTCCTAGTTCTTCTTGTTCTTCTAGTACTTCTTGTTCTCTTATAGTTCTACATCTCCTTCTTTTTCTTCTTCTTCTTATTCATCTTCTGCAGTTTATTAAGCATTTTCTGCTTTTTCTATTTCTTCTTCTTCTCCTTCTTCTGCTTCTTCTTCTGCTTCTTCTTCTGCCATTTCTGCTTTTTCGTCTTATTCCACCATTATTTCAGGTTTTTAGGCTTATTCGGTTATTTTTGCCTTTTCGTCTTAGTCTTCTGTTACTTCTACTTTTAGGCTTATTCTTCTGTTTGTTCTTCTAGTTCTTCTTGTTCTTCTGGTAGTTCTACCTCTCCTTCTTCTTCATCATCTTCTGCTTCTTCTCAATTTTCTGCTTTTCAATTTCTGCTTCTTCTGCTTCTTCTTCAGCTTATTCTTCTGTATTTTCTGCTTTTTCGACTTATTCTTCTGTTTCAACTTCTTGTTCTTCTTGTTCTGTTAGTTCACCCTTGTTCTTCTTGTACTTCTACATCTCCTTCTTATTCTTATACATCTTCTTCCTCTTCACCTTTTTCTGTTTCTTCTGCATTTTCTCCTTTTTCAATTACTTCTTCTTCTGCTTCTTTTGGTTTTACTTCAGCTTTTTCTTCTGTTATATCTGCTCTTTTGGTTTCTTCTTCTGTTATTCTGCATTTTCGGCTTATTCTTCTGTTTTATCTGTTTTTTCAGCTCATTCTTCTGTTATTTATACTTGTTCGGCTTTTTCTTCTCTTATTTCTGCTTTTACAGCTTCTTCTGTTATTTCTTCTTTTTCGGCTTGTTCCTCCGTTATTTCAGGTTTTTCGGCTTATTCTTCGGTTATTCCTGCTTTTTGGCTTATACTTCTGTTATTTCTACTTTTTCTGCTTATTCTCTTATTTCTTTCTTTTCGTCTTATTCTTCTGTTTCTACTTCTTGTTCTTTGTGTTTTCCTAGTATTTCTTGTTCTTCCAGTACTTCTTGTTCTTCTTACAGTTCTACATCTCCTTCTTTTTCTTCTTCTTCTTATTCATCTTCTTCAGTTTATTAAGCATTTTCTGCTTTTTCTATTTCTTCTTCTTCTCCTTCTTCTGCTTCTTCTTCTGTCATTTCTGCTTTTTCGTCTTATTCCACCATTATTTCAGGTTTTTAGGCTTATTCGGTTATTTTTGCCTTTTCGTCTTAGTCTTCTGTTACTTCTACTTTTAGGCTTATTCTTCTGTTTGTTCTTCTAGTTCTTCTTGTTCTTCTGGTAGTTCTACCTCTCCTTCTTGCCGCGGACCAGCCCAGCAGTGGCGGGAGATCGAGACAATCTCATGGTTGAATGAGAATGAGCAAAAGGTGATCGAAGGAATTAGGGCGAGGGACAAGAAAGAATGACACACAGACACACTCAAGGGAGAGTGAAAATCTGAGTGCGCTTTATTGTAAGCAATCTTCTCTTTTTATACATTTTTACAGTAATTGCTTCATTGTGTTTTGCACAGAATATGGTTAATCATTTATCAAGGCATACGTGCACTTTGTATCACATATCATTACATCTCGCTTATTATTTATCAAGAAATCAAGTACAAATCAAGAACATTTCATACTCTAATCTCCATAATGGAGGCTCATTCTAGAACATCTGAATTATGATTATATTTTTATTATTACTTTATTATTATGTTTTTCATATACTATTATCTATTCTCATACTTTTGTTTGGCTATATTATTTACTAAGTAATAGAATCTGTTTCCATAGTTGCATTCCTTTACTATGAGCCTAGTTACTGGTAATGAGTAACAACATATTTTGGTGGTGCCTCAACAACGCCCAGGCCCAATTGTTCCAGTAATTTTTCATGGATGAAAAGGTGGGAACCAAAATCCCCTCGGGGACTGCGCCTGTCTTAGGTTGTCAGAACTCGCTTTCTGATCTTACCCGTCATTGACTGTCCAGTCCAGCGCACAGGGGCAGGGGCTGATTATGCCAAGATAGCACAGCCACCCGATATTAATGCGAAATTGTGGCAATTGTAACATTGCTCTCAGGAGCCGCCACAGTTCCCCCTTTTGTTTTTTTAAATTGAAGCTGCATAAAATGCATATCACGACGAAGAATCTTCAAATTTCTGTTAAGCAGCTTCAAAAACACAGGCATCAAAAGGCATCCAACCAAAACAATGAGCGTAATCACTCCAAATGAAATCAAAAAATGTAGCCAATTTGAGGGAGCCAAAGAACGCAGAGAATCAGAAAATGTAGAAGCAAAATCAAACAATGCTGGTTCAGACAAGTGTGCTTGGCTCATTGCAGAAATTTCTGCCTGGAGAGATGACATATCATGACTAGAGTCACTTTCACGCCAAACACCAAGCAAATGATTTTTAACAAAATTCCAATCAAGAGAAGAATTATAAGGTTTAGGCGTAACACAAATAAATTTAAATTGTGCATGACAACGAGTTGAGAGAAGTTTTTTGATTTGCTGTACTTCCTCTCCCAAAGCTAATACAGTCTCTTCAAGAGCATTAAGTTTTTGTTCCATTTTTTTATCTATGGAATGTTGCAAAGCAAGTGCCAAAGTCACATTTTGTGTAAGATCATTAACAAAATGAGCTGTATGTGTTTCCTGCACCAAGGCAACAGATGATGCTGCAAGAGAAGTAACAATTGCAATCAAGGCAGCAATATGTAAAATAAGCGTAGCAACAAAATGTTTAGAATGAATTAAAGCATTGACTTCCTGAATAATTTGTAAAGCAGTATTGTCAAACCATGGGGTATTTTGTAAATCCACAGGTAATATAACATAAGAAGGTCTATTTAACATAACCATAGTAGAAAAATTATGAACAATATTAGGAGTTAGGCAATTAGACAACACACACTTAGAACAGGTTACAGAATAGGAATTCCCATGGCAGGAAATGTTCATTGTGTTGGCAGATCCAAAAAGCAATGTATAGGGGTATCCAATGCAGGCACGAAGATTGAAATTCCATACGGCGTAGATATTTTGTCTGGTGCTAAAAAGTTTGATAGTATTCACAGCAGCAAAAAGACGAAAAAGTTCAAGTAAGCACGAGTTCCATTGGAAGTGGTGAAGAAGTAGGTGATCTGTGACTTTTCAGGTTTCAGTCAGTGCAGAGGAGGAACCAAGGTGTTGGTTTAATTTAGCAGGGACCAGATGGGTGAATTAGCATCATTAAACAAGTATTAGATAAATTAATAAAAAGGAACAAAAAAATTAGAGTACCATATAGATACTTTGTACATTTTTTACATAGAGGTGACTCAATAGGAAAGACAAAAATACCTTTTATACCAGACCTTTTTTTTTTTTAAATAAACACATTTAAACAAAGTAAATTATTAATATTTAACATAATTTTAAGGCATATATGCCTTGAATTATATTATAAAATTTGAACTAGTTTTTGTTTTCCAAAAATTAAAAAAAAATTTTTGATAGTGATTGTAAGATTTGTTTTTATGAGAATTTATATAGGCGCCATTTATAATTAGTCCTCTAGAGGTCAAAAACAAAACAAAATAAAACAACACAAAACAAAACACAAAGACAGACAAACAGATACAGAGATCTCTTGATATATATATTTAAAATTTTGGCCATATGTATATATTTTAAGAGATAGTTATTTTATTAATTTTTGTGACGTCACTGAGGTATTTTAATGAGTTAAAAGCTAAAAACTGTGCAGAAAATAAGTATTTAATTTTAATTATTATTAAAGACCTTGGGCTCGAGACCACAACAATCAGGCAGTTTTATTAACTTTTTTAGATAAGAGAATATTTTTTGAGTTTATATTTTTAAGAAGTGATTATTTGGCTTTAGGTTGTCAATGTTTTATTATACTGAGAGCAAGTATATATTAAAACAAAAAAGAATACTGTTATTTTGATAACAGAAGAAGAGGGAAATTTTTACAGTTTGTTTGTTTTTAGGCTTTTATTAAAATTTGAGGTTTGAATTTAGCTCAAATATGTTTGTATTATTATTTAATTTTTTTTTTGGTTAATTAATTTTAACAAGAAATTTAACCTTTTACAGGTCCAATAAGTAAATCTAAAAACTTTTATTCAACCAATAAGCATTTTGTATAGCTTGTTAGCAAATTTAAAATAACTCAGTATTTTTTTTTTACTTAGACAATTTAGACTTTAAAATTTAGAAATAACATAGGGAAATAAAACTTTTTTCCTAGAATGAACCAAAATAGTTTAGTCCCCCACAGCAGGAAGGCAGTAGAGACTTGCCAGTGATCCCAACACTGGAGAAAAAGTCCAGGCAGCTGCTTGTTGAGATCAGGGGCAGCCCCCACCCATTCGTTGCAGTGGGTTTAGAATATTATTATAAAAACCTTTAGTTATATTATATAGTTATATTTAACCATTTTTTATTACCTTAGCAATAGTAAATGAACTTTAAATATTATTATTTAGAAATATTTTATTTATTTATTTTAAAAGAATAAATGGCCTAACCACATACTTAGAATCAGAAAACAAAGTTAAAGGCTGAGCAAAATGCTCAAGTGTCATAATGACTAATTATTTCAGCCTGCTGAGCAGAGACATTTTTAGAGACTTTTTGTAAAGGTTCATCTCTAAGACTATAAACTGCAAAGACTCCAGATGAAGAGCCATCAGTGAAAATGACCTTTGTATTGGGTACAGGTTTAGAATTAATAATTTTTGGAAAAATAAGTTTAGTTTTTTCTGCAAATTTCAATAATGGATGTTGACGCAAATGAAATTTAACTTGTCCTGAAAAATTTTGTATGGCAACTCCCCAATCATTATCATTTTGTAATAAAAATTCAAATTGTTTTTTGTTATATGGAATTATTATATTATTTGGATCTCTGCCAAATAATTCTCGAGACCTCAGGACACCTTTCATGATTAACCAGGCACACATTAATGGATATGCAGTGACCACACGTGTTTGTACATGTGACAAGTGCAGCCATTCCAGGATGCCATCTTGCCATAAGCAAGCTGTTGGAGTATAAACAGTCTGAATAATTAATAAGTCCCAAGTTTTTGAATAATCCACTTGAATAACTTTTGCTTCAGATAATTTTTGTTCAACCAATTTAATACTCTGCAATGCTTCCTGAGTTAATTTACGAGGAGATTTAGGGTTTGAATCTCCCTGTAGAATTGCAAAAAGTGGATGTAAATCTCCAGTAGTAATTTTTAAGTAAGGCCTTATCCAATTAATATTTCCTAATAATTTTTGGAAATCATTCAAAGTCTGTAATTTATCGATACGAATCTGTAAATTTTGTGACATAATGCAATCATCATATATAACTTTTCCTAAATAATTTAGAGGTCTTTCTTTTTGAATTTTATCAGGGGCCACTATTAGGCCATATGCAGTCAATTGTTCTATAAGATGTTTCAATATTTGATCTGCAATTTCCTTCATAGGATGACTTAAGAGAATATCATCCATATAATGAATAATATATGCTTCTGGAAATTTTAACCTTGTCTTTTGTAAAGCTTGATCTACAAATTTTTGACATAAAGTAGGAGAATTTTTCATACCTTGTGGCAAAACCTTCCATTGATAACGTTGCCAAGGTTTTTGAAAATTACTAGATGGAATACTAAATGCAAATTTTTTACAATCATCTGGATGTAATTTAATTGTAAAAAAGCAGTCTTGAAGGTCAATAATAATAACATAGCTGTCTTTTGGAACCGCTACAGGAGAGGGCAACCCTGGTTGTAGGGCACCCATATCTTGCATTGTGGCGTTTACCGCTCTTAGATCCTGCAACAATCGCCATTTACCAGATTTTTTCTTTATGCAAAAAACAGGAGTATTCCAAGGACTCGTAGACGGTTCCAAATGACCTTTAGCTAATTGCTCTTTAACTATAGTTTGAATAGCCTGGATCTTTTCTGAAGTAAGGGGCCATTGATCGATCCAGACAGGATTTTAATCTTTCCAGTTAATTTTATCAGCATATTGTTGAGTTTCAATGGCCCCTATAAAAAAGCCTGTTCATCTATCACATCAGGGGTAACTAGAGACATTTGTAAAGACTCCATAATATCACGTCCCCATAGGGAAAACGGCAAGGCAGGAATCACATAAGGCTGAAACAAACCTTTCTGTGACCCCAGTTGCCAAGACAACATTTGTGAGCTTTGAGCAACATTATTGGCCATGCCCAATCCAATCAGTGTGGAGGAAAAATTTAACACAGGCCAAGCCGCAGGCCAATCTTTGCCTGCAATACATGACCGGTCAGCTCCTGTGTCTAGCAACCCCATAATTGGATGTCCATTAATAATTAACTTTTTCAATGGTCTTTCTTTTGTAATATTTTGAGTCCAAGCAACCACATCTGTGGACCCAAAACCTTGTTCTCCTCTTTCTTCCTTCAAAATTGGGTTTGGTAATTTAATATAAGAAAGCACAAGAATTTGCGCAATACGTTGATTTTTATGAATTTGTATTGTTTTCTTTAAAGGCCTGATCATAACTTTAATTTTTCCATTAAAATCAGAGTCTACAATACCCGGAAGTACTTCAAAATTCTTTTTATAATTTGAACTACGGCCAATTATTAGCCCCACTGTTCCTTGGGGTAGCGGTCCCTTTAAACAAGTCTCAATAGGCGTAACTCCATCGATGGCTGAAAGAATAACATCAGCTACCGATGCAAGATCAAGTCCGGCACTTCCTGGAGTGCCTCTAGGTAATTCATGTATGGTCACAGTAGAGTTAGGCGCCTCAGTCTGTGTGATGTTTTTGAGCGCCGAGTCAGACCCTCTTTCGTTTACGGGGCTGAGGGCTCGCCCCTCTGAGAGGAGAGTTTTTTTTTGTTTTGTTTTTGATTCTTTTCTATTTGTTTTAATTTATGTCCATCCTTATGTCACTTACTGTTCCTGGAGGAGGGGTGTGCAGCCTCTTTGGTTTAGAGCATTTACATTGTTTTTTCTTGCTAGAATAATTTGGAGCCATAAGAGTATTCTGTGGCACGGGGTTTTGTTTTGGTTCTGTTGTCCTACAAAGATCAGCAAATGCTTCTTCAAAGTCACTATTATCCTCATCACCCATAACTTCTGCATATTCAGGATCTCCAGGGTGACAATCTACAAGTTCTCCTTCTGCAATAGGTGCAGTAGGGAACACAGCACCCGAATATGTTTTAGATTTATTGGCAAAAGGAACAGTTTCCTGATCACTACTTTTTTCTGAGATTTCTCCTTTCCATAGATCTGCTTCTGTAGTATCAACTAATAAATTTCTAATTTGTACCCATAGAGGAAAAGCCTGAACGGGCACCTGTGTAGGGCCGTTTTGAATATAAAATTTTTGAATTTCTTTTCCTACACGTATCCAATTTGTCAAAGACAAACTGCCCTCTTCAGGAAACCAGGGGCAGATTCTTAAAATAAACTCATAAAATTCACTGAGGGACCTGTTACTTATTGTCATCCCTCGGCTTTTTAACATGTGACTTAAAACAGAAAGGAAAAGTCCTCTATCTCTAGAGTGAGAATGTCCCATTTTTATAGATTACTCGCCTTCTATAACTGGTTATCCTTTACCAGCGAGCCCGCGGCGCCCTGACGAGATTCCCTATCCTTCGATAAAAAATGAAATAAAAAAGTGAAGAGATAGCTTACCTAGAGCTCATTCTTCGTGAACACGTCTTCTTCTTAAGGAAAAACCTAGAGAGTTGATCGCTTAGAAAGCGAAACTAAAAACACTCAGCGATGCTCGCCTGACCGTACTCCTCGCGGAGTATTAGAAAGCCTTGGTATAGGGGTGACCGTATAAGCCCCGGTCTCGGACTCGCAAGGGAGACCCCACTAAACCGTAACGGCTTTCGCGGAACTGCAGGAACGAGCCCACACAGGCTCCGCGGCTCAAGAGAGCCTTGGAACACGAACGCAAACACTCACACAAACATACACGCAGGCACACAAAGCAGAGAAGGCCAAATCTTCCAGCTTCACGGAGCCCCACTGTTTGGGACTCGAGCCCCACGTTTGGGCGCCAGCTGCCGCGGACCAGCCCAGCAGTGGCGGGAGATCGAGACAATCTCAGGGTTGAATGAGAATGAGCAAAAGGTGATCGAAGGAATTAGGGCGAGGGACAAGAAAGAATGACACACAGACACACTCAAGGGAGAGTGAAAATCTGAGTGCGCTTTATTGTAAGCAATCTTCTCTTTTTATACATTTTTACAGTAATTGCTTCATTGTGTTTTGCACAGAATATGGTTAATCATTTATCAAGGCATACGTGCACATTGTATCACATATCATTACATCTCGCTTATTATTTATCAAGAAATCAAGTACAAATCAAGAACATTTCATACTCTAATCTCCATAATGGAGGCTCATTCTAGAACATCTGAATTATGATTATATTTTTATTATTACTTCATTATTATGTTTTTCATATACTATTATCTATTCTCATACTTTTGTTTGGCTATATTATTTACTAAGTAATAGAATCTGTTTCCATAGTTGCATTCCTTTACTATGAGCCTAGTTACTGGTAATGAGTAACAACATATTTTGGTGGTGCCTCAACAACGCCCAGGCCCAATTGTTCCAGTAATTTTTCATGGATGAAAAGGTGGGAACCAAAATCCCCTCGGGGACTGCGCCTGTCTTAAGTTGTCAGAACTCGCTTTCTGATCTTACCCGTCATTGACTGTCCAGTCCAGCGCACAGGGGCAGGGGCTGATTATGCCAAGATAGCACAGCCACCCGATATTAATGCGAAATTGTGGCAATTGTAATATTGCTCTCAGGAGCCGCCACACCTTCTTCTTCATCATCTTCTGCTTCTTCTGACTTTTCTCCTTTTCAATTTCTGCTTTTGTGCTTCTTCTTCAGCTTATTCTTCTGTATTTTCTGCCTTTTCGTCTTATTCTTCTGTTTCAACTTCTTGTTCTTCTTTTTCTTTCAGTTCTCCCTTGTTATTCTTGTACTTCTACATCTCCTTCTTATTCTTATACATCTTCTTCCTCTTGACCTTCTCTTGTTTCTTCTCCATTTTCTCCTTTTTCAATTACTTCTTCTGCTGCTTCTTTGGTTTTACTTCAGCTTCTTCTTCTGTTATATCTGCTCTTTTGGCTTCTCTTCTGTTATTCTGCTTTTTCGGCTTATTCTTTTGTTTTATCTATTTTTTCAGCTCATTCTTCTGTTATTTATACTTGTTCGGCTTTTTCTTCTCCCATTTCTGCTTTTTCGGCTTATTCTTTAATTTCTGCTTTTTCGGCTTATTTCTCCGTTATTTCAGGTTTTTCGGCTTATTCTTCGGTTATTTCTGCTTTTCGGCTTATACTTCTGTTATTTCTACTTTTTCTGCTTATTCTGTTATTTCTTTCTTTTCGTCTTATTCTTCTGTTTCTACTTCTTGTTCTTCTTGTTTTCCTAGTTCTTCTTGTTCTTCTATTACTTCTTGTTCTTCTTATAGTTCTACATCTCCTTCTTTTTCTTCTTCTTCTTATTCATCTTCTTCAGTTTATTAAGCATTTTCTGCTTTTTCTATTTCTTTTTCTTCTCCTTCTTCTGCTTCTTCTTCTGCATCTTCTTCTGCCATTTCTGCTTTTTCGTCTTATTCCACCATTATTTCAGGTTTTTAGGCTTATTCGGTTATTTTTGCCTTTTCGTCTTAGTCTTCTGTTACTTCTACTTTTAGGCTTATTCTTCTGTTTGTTCTTCTAGTTCTTCTTGTTCTTCTGGTAGTTCTACATCTCCTTCTTCTTCATCATCTTCCGCTTCTTCTGAATTTTCTGCTTTTCAATTTCTGCTTCTTCTGCTTCTTCTTCAGTTTATTCTTCTGTATTTTCTGCTTTTTCGTCTTATTCTTCTGTTTCAACTTCTTGTTCTTCTTGTTCTGTTAGTTCACCCTTGTTCTTCTTGTACTTCTACATCTCCTTCTTCTTCTTATACTTCTCCTTCCTCTTCACCTTCGACTGTTTCTTCTGCATTTTCTCCTTTGTCAATTACTTCTTCTTCTGCTTCTTTTGGTTTTACTTCAGCTTCTTCTTCTGTTATATCTACTCTTTTGGTTTCTTCTTCTGTTATTCTGCTTTTTCGGCTTATTCTTCTGTTTTATCTGTTTTTTCAGCTCATTCTTCTGTTATTTATACTTGTTCGGCTTTTTCTTCTCTTATTTCTGCTTTTACAGCTTCTTCTGTTATTTCTTCTTTTTCGGCTTGTTCCTCCGTTATTTCAGGTTTTTCGGCTTATTCTTCGGTTATTCCTGCTTTTTGGCTTATACTTCTGTTATTTCTACTTTTTCTGCTTATTCTGTTATTTCTTTCTTTTCGTCTTATTCTTCTGTTTCTACTTCTTGTTCTTCTTGTTTTCCTAGTTCTTCTTGTTCTTCTAGTACTTCTTGTTCTTCTTATAATTCTACATCTTCTTTTTCTTCTTCTTCTTATTCATTTTCTTCAGTTTATTAAGCATTTTCTGCTTTTTCTATTTCTTCCTCTTCTGCTTCTTCTGCTTCTTCTTCTGTCATTTCTGCTTTTTCGTCTTATTCCACCATTTTTTCAGGTTTTTAGGCTTATTCGGCTATTTTTGCCTTTTCGTCTTAGTCTTCTGTTACTTCTACTTTTAGGCTTATTCTTCTGTTTGTTCTTCTAGTTCTTCTTGTTCTTCTGGTAGTTCTACCTCTCCTTCTTCTTCATCATCTTCTGCTTCTTCTCAATTTTCTGCTTTTCAATTTCTGCTTCTTCTGCTTCTTCTTCAGCTTATTCTTCTGTATTTTCTGCTTTTTCGACTTATTCTTCTCTTTCAACTTCTTCTTCTTCTTGTTCTTTTAGTTCCCCCTTGTTCTTCTTGTACTTCTACATCTCCTTCTTATTCTTATACATCTTCTTCCTCTTCACCTTCTTCTGTTTCTTCTGCATTTTCTCCTTTTTCAATTACTTCTTCTTCTGCTGCTTCTTTGGTTTTACTTCAGCTTCTTCTTCTGTTATATGTGCTCTTTTGGCTTCTTCTTCTGTTATTCTGCTTTCTCGGCTTATTCTTCTGTTTTATCTCTTTTTTCAGCTCATTCTTCTGTTATTTATGCTTGTTCGGCTTTTTCTTCTCTTATTTCTGCTTTTTCGGCTTCTTCTGTTATGTTTGCTTTTTCGGCTTGTTCCTACGTTATTTCAGGTTATTCGGCTTATTCTTCGGTTATTTCCGCTTTTCGGTTTATACTTCTGTTATTTCTACTTTTTCTGCTTATTCTGTTATTTCTTTCTTTTCGTCTTATTCTTCTGTTTCTACTTCTTGTTCTTCTTGTTTTCCTAGTTCTTCTTGTTCTTCTAGTACTTCTTGTTCTTCTTATAATTCTACATCTCCTTCTTTTTCTTCTTCTTCTTTTCATCTTCTTCAGTTTATTAAGCATTTTCTGCTTTTTCTATTTCTTGTTCTTCTCCTTCTTCTGCTTCTTCTG
This sequence comes from Talpa europaea, assembly GCF_964194135.1. Classification (NCBI taxonomy): domain Eukaryota; kingdom Metazoa; phylum Chordata; class Mammalia; order Eulipotyphla; family Talpidae; genus Talpa; species Talpa europaea. Next base: position 29,948 of record NW_028168033.1, on the reverse strand, counting down.
CTTCTTCTTCTGTCATTTCTGCTTTTTCGTCTTATTCCACCATTATTTCAGGTTTTTAGGCTTATTCGGTTACTTTTGCCTTTTCGTCTTAGTCTTCTGTTACTTCTACTTTTAGGCTTATTCTTCTGTTTGTTCTTCTAGTTCTTCTTGTTCTTTTGGTAGTTCTACCTCTCCTTCTTCTTCATCATCTTCTGCTTCTTCTGAATTTTCTGCTTTTCAATTTCTGCTTCTTCTGCTTCTTCTTCAGTTTATTCTTCTGTATTTTCTGCTTTTTCGTCTTATTCTTCTGTTTCAACTTCTTGTTCTTCTTGTTCTTTTAGTTCACACTTGTTCTTCTTGTACTTCTACATCTCCTTCTTCTTCTTCTTATACTTCTCCTTCCTCTTCACCTTCGACTGTTTCTTCTGCATTTTCTCCTTTTTCAATTACTTCTTCTTCTGCTTCTTTTGGTTTTACTTCAGCTTCTTCTTCTGTTATATCTGCTCTTTTGGCTTCTTCTGTTATTCTGCTTTTTCGGCTTATTCTTCTGTTTTATCTGTTTTTTCAGCTCATTCTTCTGTTATTTATACTTGTTCGGCTTTTTCTTCTCTTATTTCTGCTTTTACAGCTTCTTCTGTTATTTCTTCTTTTTCGGCTTGTTCCTCCGTTATTTCAGGTTTTTCGGCTTATTCTTCGGTTATTCCTGCTTTTTGGCTTATACTTCTGTTATTTCTACTTTTTCTGCTTATTCTGTTATTTCTTTCTTTTCGTCTTATTCTTCTGTTTCTACTTCTTGTTCTTCGTGTTTTCCTAGTATTTCTTGTTCTTCCAGTACTTCTTGTTCTTCTTACAGTTCTACATCTCCTTCTTTTTCTTCTTCTTCTTATTCATCTTCTTCAGTTTATTAAGCATTTTCTGCTTTTTCTATTTCTTCTTCTTCTCCTTCTTCTGCTTCTTCTGCTTCTTCTTCTGTCATTTCTGCTTTTTCGTCTTATTCCACCATTATTTCAGGTTTTTAGGCTTATTCGGCTATTTTTGCCTTTTCGTCTTAGTCTTCTGTTACTTCTATTTTTAGGCTTATTCTTCTGTTTGTTCTTCTAGTTCTTCTTGTTCTTCTGGTAGTTCTACCTCTGCTTCTTCTTCATCATCTTCTGCTTCTTCTGAATTTTCTGCTTTTCAATTTCTGCTTCACCTGCTTCTTCTTCAGCTTATTCTTCTGTATTTTCTGCTTTTTCGACTTATTCTTCTGTTTCAACTTCTTTTCTTCTTGTGCTTTTAGTTCCCCCTTGTTCTTCTTGTACTTCTACATCTCCTTCTTATTCTTATACATCTTCTTCCTCTTCACCTTCTTCTGTTTCTTCTGCATTTTCTCCTTTTTCAATTACTTCTTCTTCTGCTGCTTCTTTTGGTTTTACTTCAGGGTCTTCTTCTGTTATATGTGCTCTATTGGCTTCTTCTTATGTTATTCTGTTTTCTCGGCTTATTCTTCTGTTTTATCTGTTTTTTCAGCTCATTCTTCTGTTATTTATGCTTGTTCGGCTTTTTCTTCTCTTATTTCTGCTTTTTTGGATTCTTCTCTTATGTCTGATTTTTCGGCTTCTTCCTCCGTTATTTCAGGTTTTTCGGCTTATTCTTCGGTTCTTTCTGCTTTTCGGTCTATACTTCTGTTATTTCTACTTTTTGTGCTTATTCTGTTATTTCTTTCTTTTCGTCTTATTCTTCTGTTTCTACTTCTTTTTGTTCTTGTTTTCCTAGTTCTTCTTGTTCTTCTAGTACTTCTTGTTCTTCTTATAATTCTACATCTTCTTTTTCTTCTTCTTCTTATTCATTTTCTTCAGTTTATTAAGCATTTTTTGCTTTTTCTATTTCTTCCTCTTCTCCTTCTTCTGCTTCTTCTGTTTCTTCTTCTGTCATTTCTGCTTTTTCGTCTTATTCCATCATTTTTTCAGGTTTTTAGGCTTATTCGGTTATTTTTGCCTTTTCGTCTTAGTCTTCTGTTACTTCTACTTTTAGGCTTATTCTTCTGTTTGTTCTTCTAGTTCTTCTTGTTCTGGTAGTTCTACATCTCCTTCTTCTTCATCATCTTCTGCTTCTTCTGAATTTTCTGCTTTTCAATTTCTGCTTCTTCTGCTTCTTCTTCAGTTTATTCTTCTGTATTTTCTGCTTTTTCGTCTTATTCTTCTGTTTCATCTTCTTCTTCTTCTTGTTCTTTTCGTTCACCCTTGTTCTTCTTGTACTTCTACATCTCCTTCTTCTTCTTCTTCTTCTTATACTTCTCCTTCCTCTTCACCTTCGACTGTTTCTTCTGCATTTTCTCCTTTTTCAATTACTTCTTCTTCTGCTTCTTTTGGTTTTACTTCAGCTTCTTCTTCTGTTATATCTGCTCTTTTGGTTTCTTCTTCTGTTATTCTGCTTTTTCGGCTTATTCTTCTGTTTTATCTGTTTTTTCAGCTCATTCTTCTGTTATTTATACTTGTTCGGCTTTTTCTTCTCTTATTTCTGCTTTTACAGCTTCTTCTGTTATTTCTTCTTTTTCGGCTTGTTCCTCCGTTATTTCAGGTTTTTCGGCTTATTCTTCGGTTATTCCTGCTTTTTGGCTTATACTTCTGTTATTTCTACTTTTTCTGCTTATTCTGTTATTTCTTTCTTTTCGTCTTATTCTTCTGTTTCTACTTCTTGTTCTTCTTGTTTTCCTAGTTCTTCTTGTTCTTCTAGTACTTCTTGTTCTTCTTATAATTCTAAATCTTCTTTTTCTTCTTCTTGTTATTCATTTTCTTCAGTTTATTAAGCATTTTCTGCTTTTTCTATTTCTTCCTCTTCTGCTTCTTCTGCTTCTTCTTCTGTCATTTCTGCTTTTTCGTCTTATTCCACCATTTTTTCAGGTTTTTAGGCTTATTCGGCTATTTTTGCCTTTTCGTCTTAGTCTTCTGTTACTTCTACTTTTAGGCTTATTCTTCTGTTTGTTCTTCTAGTTCTTCTTGTTCTTCTGGTAGTTCTACCTCTCCTTCTTCTTCATCATCTTCTGCTTCTTCTCAATTTTCTGCTTTTCAATTTCTGCTTCTTCTGCTTCTTCTTCAGCTTATTCTTCTGTATTTTCTGCTTTTTCGACTTATTCTTCTCTTTCAACTTCTTCTTCTTCTTGTTCTTTTAGTTCCCCCTTGTTCTTCTTGTACTTCTACATCTCCTTCTTATTCTTATACATCTTCTTCCTCTTCACCTTTTTCTGTTTCTTCTGCATTTTCTCCTTTTTCAATTACTTCTTCTTCTGCTGCTTCTTTTGGTTTGACTTCAGCTTCTTCTTCTGTTATATGTGCTCTTTTGGCTTCTTCTTCTGTTATTCTGCTTTCTCGGCTTATTCTTCTGTTTTATCTCTTTTTTCAGCTCATTCTTCTGTTATTTATGCTTGTTCGGCTTTTTCTTCTCTTATTTCTGCTTTTTCGGCTTCTTCTGTTATGTTTGCTTTTTCGGCTTGTTCCTCCGTTATTTCAGGTTATTCGGCTTATTCTTCGGTTATTTCCGCTTTTCGGTTTATACTTCTGTTATTTCTACTTTTTCTGCTTATTCTGTTATTTCTTTCTTTTCGTCTTATTCTTCTGTTTCTACTTCTTGTTCTTCTTGTTTTCCTAGTTCTTCTTGTTCTTCTAGTACTTCTTGTTCTTCTTATAATTCTACATCTCCTTCTTTTTCTTCTTCTTCTTATCATCTTCTTCAGTTTATTAAGCATTTTCTGCTTTTTCTATTTCTTCTTCTTCTCCTTGTTCTGCTTCTTCTGCTTCTTCTTCTGTCATTTCTGCTTTTTCGTCTTATTCCACCATTATTTCAGGTTTTTAGGCTTATTCGGTTATTTTTGCCTTTTCGTCTTAGTCTTCTGTTACTTCTACTTTTAGGCTTATTCTTCTGTTTGTTCTTCTAGTTCTTCTTGTTCTTTTGGTAGTTCTACCTCTCCTTCTTCTTCATCATCTTCTGCTTCTTCTGAATTTTCTGCTTTTCAATTTCTGCTTCTTCTGCTTCTTCTTCAGTTTATTCTTCTGTATTTTCTGCTTTTTCGTCTTATTCTTCTGTTTCAACTTCTTGTTCTTCTTGTTCTTTTAGTTCACCCTTGTTCTTCATGTACTTCTACATCTCCTTCTTCTTCTTCTTATACTTCTCCTTCCTCTTCACCTTCGACTGTTTCTTCTGCATTTTCTCCTTTTTCAATTACTTCTTCTTCTGCTTCTTTTGGTTTTACTTCAGCTTCTTCTTCTGTTATATCTGCTCTTTGGGCTTCTTCTTCTGTTATTCTGCTTTTTCGGCTTATTCTTCTGTTCTATCTGTTTTTTCAGCTCATTCTTCTGTTATTTATACTTGTTCGGCTTTTTCGTCTCTTATTTCTGCTTTTACAGCTTCTTCTGTTATTTCTTCTTTTTCGGCTTGTTCCTCCGTTATTTCAGGTTTGTCGGCTTATTCTTCGGTTATTCCTGCTTTTTGGCTTATACTTCTGTTATTTCTACTTTTTCTGCTTATTCTGTTATTTCTTTCTTTTCGTCTTATTCTTCTGTTTCTACTTCTTGTTCTTCGTGTTTTCCTAGTATTTCTTGTTCTTCCAGTACTTCTTGTTCTTCTTACAGTTCTACATCTCCTTCTTTTTCTTCTTCTTCTTATTCATCTTCTTCAGTTTATTAAGCATTTTCTGCTTTTTCTATTTCTTCTTCTTCTCCTTCTTCTGCTTCTTCTTCTGTCATTTCTGCTTTTTCGTCTTATTCCACCATTATTTCAGGTTTTTAGGCTTATTCGGTTATTTTTGCCTTTTCGTCTTAGTCTTCTGTTACTTCTACTTTTAGGCTTATTCTTCTGTTTGTTCTCCTAGTTCTTCTTGTTCTTCTGGTAGTTTTACCTCTCCTTCTTCTTCATCATCTTCTGCTTCTTCTGAATTTTCTCCTTTTCAATTTCTGCTTTTGTGCTTCTTCTTCAGCTCATTCTTCTGTATTTTCTGCTTTTTCGTCTTATTCTTCTGTTTCAACTTCTTGTTCTTCTTTTTCTTTTAGTTCTCCCTTGTTATTTTGTACTTCTACATCTCCTTCTTATTCTTATACATCTTCTTCCTCTTCACCTTCTTCTGTTTCTTCTGCATTTTCTCCTTTTTCAATTACTTCTTCTTCTGCTGCTTCTTTTGGTTTTACTTCATCTTCTTCTTCTGTTATATCTGCTCTTTTGGCTTCTCTTCTGTTATTCTGCTTTTTCGGCTTATTCGTTTGTTTTATCTATTTTTTCAGCTCATTCTTCTGTTATTTATACTTGTTCGGCTTTTTCTTCTCCCATTTCTGCTTTTTCGGCTTATTCTTTAATTTCTCCTTTTTTGGCTTATTTCTCTGTTATTTCAGGTTTTTCGGCTTATTCTTCGGTTATTTCTGCTTTTCGGCTTATACTTCTGTTATTTCTACTTTTTCTGCTTATTCTGTTATTTCTTTCTTTTCGTCTTATTCTTCTGTTTCTACTTCTTGTTCTTCTTGTTTTCCTAGTTCTTCTTGTTCTTCTAGTACTTCTTGTTCTCTTATAGTTCTACATCTCCTTCTTTTTCTTCTTCTTCTTATTCATCTTCTTCAGTTTATTAAGCATTTTCTGCTTTTTCTATTTCTTCTTCTTCTCCTTCTTCTGCTTCTTCTTCTGCTTCTTCTTCTGCCATTTCTGCTTTTTCGTCTTATTCCACCATTATTTCAGGTTTTTAGGCTTATTCGGTTATTTTTGCCTTTTCGTCTTAGTCTTCTGTTACTTCTACTTTTAGGCTTATTCTTCTGTTTGTTCTTCTAGTTCTTCTTGTTTTTCTGGTAGTTCTACCTCTCCTTCTTCTTCATCATCTTCTGCTTCTTCTCAATTTTCTGCTTTTCAATTTCTGCTTCTTCTGCTTCTTCTTCAGCTTATTCTTCTGTATTTTCTGCTTTTTCGACTTATTCTTCTGTTTCAACTTTTTGTTCTTCTTATTCTGTTAGTTCACCCTTGTTCTTCTTGTACTTCTACATCTCCTTCTTATTCTTATACATCTTCTTCCTCTTCACCTTTTTCTGTTTCTTCTGCATTTTCTCCTTTTTCAATTACTTCTTCTTCTGCTTCTTTTGGTTTTACTTCAGCTTTTTCTTCTGTTATATCTGCTCTTTTGGTTTCTTCTTCTGTTATTCTGCATTTTCGGCTTATTCTTCTGTTTTATCTGTTTTTTCAGCTCATTCTTCTGTTATTTATACTTGTTCGGCTTTTTCTTCTCTTATTTCTGCTTTTACAGCTTCTTCTGTTATTTCTTCTTTTTCGGCTTGTTCCTCCGTTATTTCAGGTTTTTCGGCTTATTCTTCGGTTATTCCTGCTTTTTGGCTTATACTTCTGTTATTTCTACTTTTTCTGCTTATTCTCTTATTTCTTTCTTTTCGTCTTATTCTTCTGTTTCTACTTCTTGTTCTTTGTGTTTTCCTAGTATTTCTTGTTCTTCCAGTACTTCTTGTTCTTCTTACAGTTCTACATCTCCTTCTTTTTCTTCTTCTTCTTATTCATCTTCTTCAGTTTATTAAGCATTTTCTGCTTTTTCTATTTCTTCTTCTTCTCCTTCTTCTGCTTCTGCTTCTGCTTCTTCTTCTGCCATTTTTCCTTTTCCTATTATTCCACCATTATTTCAGGTTTTTAGGCTTATTCGGTTATTTTTGCCTTTTCGTCTTAGTCTTCTGTTACTTCTACTTTTAGGCTTATTCTTCTCTTTGTTCTTCTAGTTCTTCTTGTTCTTCTGGTAGTTCTACCTCTCCTTCTTGCCGCGGACCAGCCCTGCAGTGGCGGGAGATCGAGACAATCTCATGGTTGAATGAGAATGAGCAAATGGTGATCGAAGGAATTAGGGCGAGTGACAAGAAAGAATGACACACAGACACACTCAAGGGAGAGTGAAAATCTGAGTGCGCTTTATTGTAAGCAATCTTCTCTTTTTATACATTTTTACAGTAATTGCTTCATTGTGTTTTGCACAGAATATGGTTAATCATTTATCAAGGCATACGTGCACTTTGTATCACATATCATTACATCTCACTTATTATTTATCAAGAAATCAAGTACAAATCAAGAACATTTCATACTCTAATCTCCATAATGGAGGCTCATTCTAGAACATCTGAATTATGATTATATTTTTATTATTACTTTATTATTATGTTTTTCATATACTATTATCTATTCTCATACTTTTGTTTGGCTATATTATTTACTAAGTAATAGAATCTGTTTCCATAGTTGCATTCCTTTACTATGAGCCTAGTTACTGGTAATGAGTAACAACATATTTTGGTGGTGCCTCAACAACGCCCAGGCCCAATTGTTCCAGTAATTTTTCATGGATGAAAAGGTGGGAACCAAAATCCCCTCGGGGACTGCGCCTGTCTTAGGTTGTCAGAACTCGCTTTCTGATCTTACCCGTCATTGACTGTCCAGTCCAGCGCACAGGGGCAGGGGCTGATTATGCCAAGATAGCACAGCCACCCGATATTAATGCGAAATTGTGGCAATTGTAACATTGCTCTCAGGAGCCGCCACAGTTCCCCCTTTTGTTTTTTTAAATTGAAGCTGCATAAAATGCATATCACGACGAAGAATCTTCAAATTTCTGTTAAGCAGCTTCAAAAACACAGGCATCAAAAGGCATCCAACCAAAACAATGAGCGTAATCACTCCAAATGAAATCAAAAAATGTAGCCAATTTGAGGGAGCCAAAGAACGCAGAGAATCAGAAAATGTAGAAGCAAAATCAAACAATGCTGGTTCAGACAAGTGTGCTTGGCTCATTGCAGAAATTTCTGCCTGGAGAGATGACATATCATGACTAGAGTCACTTTCACGCCAAACACCAAGCAAATGATTTTTAACAAAATTCCAATCAAGAGAAGAATTATAAGGTTTAGGCGTAACACAAATAAATTTAAATTGTGCATGACAACGAGTTGAGAGAAGTTTTTTGATTTGCTGTACTTCCTCTCCCAAAGCTAATACAGTCTCTTCAAGAGCATTAAGTTTTTGTTCCATTTTTTTATCTATGGAATGTTGCAAAGCAAGTGCCAAAGTCACATTTTGTGTAAGATCATTAACAAAATGAGCTGTATGTGTTTCCTGCACCAAGGCAACAGATGATGCTGCAAGAGAAGTAACAATTGCAATCAAGGCAGCAATATGTAAAATAAGCGTAGCAACAAAATGTTTAGAATGAATTAAAGCATTGACTTCCTGAATAATTTGTAAAGCAGTATTGTCAAACCATGGGGTATTTTGTAAATCCACAGGTAATATAACATAAGAAGGTCTATTTAACATAACCATAGTAGAAAAATTATGAACAATATTAGGAGTTAGGCAATTAGACAACACACACTTAGAACAGGTTACAGAATAGGAATTCCCATGGCAGGAAATGTTCATTGTGTTGGCAGATCCAAAAAGCAATGTATAGGGGTATCCAATGCAGGCACGAAGATTGAAATTCCATACGGCGTAGATATTTTGTCTGGTGCTAAAAAGTTTGATAGTATTCACAGCAGCAAAAAGACGAAAAAGTTCAAGTAAGCACGAGTTCCATTGGAAGTGGTGAAGAAGTAGGTGATCTGTGACTTTTCAGGTTTCAGTCAGTGCAGAGGAGGAACCAAGGTGTTGGTTTAATTTAGCAGGGACCAGATGGGTGAATTAGCATCATTAAACAAGTATTAGATAAATTAATAAAAAGGAACAAAAAAATTAGAGTACCATATAGATACTTTGTACATTTTTTACATAGAGGTGACTCAATAGGAAAGACAAAAATACCTTTTATACCAGACCTTTTTTTTTTTTAAATAAACACATTTAAACAAAGTAAATTATTAATATTTAACATAATTTTAAGGCATATATGCCTTGAATTATATTATAAAATTTGAACTAGTTTTTGTTTTCCAAAAATTAAAAAAAAATTTTTGATAGTGATTGTAAGATTTGTTTTTATGAGAATTTATATAGGCGCCATTTATAATTAGTCCTCTAGAGGTCAAAAACAAAACAAAATAAAACAACACAAAACAAAACACAAAGACAGACAAACAGATACAGAGATCTCTTGATATATATATTTAAAATTTTGGCCATATGTATATATTTTAAGAGATAGTTATTTTATTAATTTTTGTGACGTCACTGAGGTATTTTAATGAGTTAAAAGCTAAAAACTGTGCAGAAAATAAGTATTTAATTTTAATTATTATTAAAGACCTTGGGCTCGAGACCACAACAATCAGGCAGTTTTATTAACTTTTTTAGATAAGAGAATATTTTTTGAGTTTATATTTTTAAGAAGTGATTATTTGGCTTTAGGTTGTCAATGTTTTATTATACTGAGAGCAAGTATATATTAAAACAAAAAAGAATACTGTTATTTTGATAACAGAAGAAGAGGGAAATTTTTACAGTTTGTTTGTTTTTAGGCTTTTATTAAAATTTGAGGTTTGAATTTAGCTCAAATATGTTTGTATTATTATTTAATTTTTTTTTTGGTTAATTAATTTTAACAAGAAATTTAACCTTTTACAGGTCCAATAAGTAAATCTAAAAACTTTTATTCAACCAATAAGCATTTTGTATAGCTTGTTAGCAAATTTAAAATAACTCAGTATTTTTTTTTTACTTAGACAATTTAGACTTTAAAATTTAGAAATAACATAGGGAAATAAAACTTTTTTCCTAGAATGAACCAAAATAGTTTAGTCCCCCACAGCAGGAAGGCAGTAGAGACTTGCCAGTGATCCCAACACTGGAGAAAAAGTCCAGGCAGCTGCTTGTTGAGATCAGGGGCAGCCCCCACCCATTCGTTGCAGTGGGTTTAGAATATTATTATAAAAACCTTTAGTTATATTATATAGTTATATTTAACCATTTTTTATTACCTTAGCAATAGTAAATGAACTTTAAATATTATTATTTAGAAATATTTTATTTATTTATTTTAAAAGAATAAATGGCCTAACCACATACTTAGAATCAGAAAACAAAGTTAAAGGCTGAGCAAAATGCTCAAGTGTCATAATGACTAATTATTTCAGCCTGCTGAGCAGAGACATTTTTAGAGACTTTTTGTAAAGGTTCATCTCTAAGACTATAAACTGCAAAGACTCCAGATGAAGAGCCATCAGTGAAAATGACCTTTGTATTGGGTACAGGTTTAGAATTAATAATTTTTGGAAAAATAAGTTTAGTTTTTTCTGCAAATTTCAATAATGGATGTTGACGCAAATGAAATTTAACTTGTCCTGAAAAATTTTGTATGGCAACTCCCCAATCATTATCATTTTGTAATAAAAATTCAAATTGTTTTTTGTTATATGGAATTATTATATTATTTGGATCTCTGCCAAATAATTCTCGAGACCTCAGGACACCTTTCATGATTAACCAGGCACACATTAATGGATATGCAGTGACCACACGTGTTTGTACATGTGACAAGTGCAGCCATTCCAGGATGCCATCTTGCCATAAGCAAGCTGTTGGAGTATAAACAGTCTGAATAATTAATAAGTCCCAAGTTTTTGAATAATCCACTTGAATAACTTTTGCTTCAGATAATTTTTGTTCAACCAATTTAATACTCTGCAATGCTTCCTGAGTTAATTTACGAGGAGATTTAGGGTTTGAATCTCCCTGTAGAATTGCAAAAAGTGGATGTAAATCTCCAGTAGTAATTTTTAAGTAAGGCCTTATCCAATTAATATTTCCTAATAATTTTTGGAAATCATTCAAAGTCTGTAATTTATCGATACGAATCTGTAAATTTTGTGACATAATGCAATCATCATATATAACTTTTCCTAAATAATTTAGAGGTCTTTCTTTTTGAATTTTATCAGGGGCCACTATTAGGCCATATGCAGTCAATTGTTCTATAAGATGTTTCAATATTTGATCTGCAATTTCCTTCATAGGATGACTTAAGAGAATATCATCCATATAATGAATAATATATGCTTCTGGAAATTTTAACCTTGTCTTTTGTAAAGCTTGATCTACAAATTTTTGACATAAAGTAGGAGAATTTTTCATACCTTGTGGCAAAACCTTCCATTGATAACGTTGCCAAGGTTTTTGAAAATTACTAGATGGAATACTAAATGCAAATTTTTTACAATCATCTGGATGTAATTTAATTGTAAAAAAGCAGTCTTGAAGGTCAATAATAATAACATAGCTGTCTTTTGGAACCGCTACAGGAGAGGGCAACCCTGGTTGTAGGGCACCCATATCTTGCATTGTGGCGTTTACCGCTCTTAGATCCTGCAACAATCGCCATTTACCAGATTTTTTCTTTATGCAAAAAACAGGAGTATTCCAAGGACTCGTAGACGGTTCCAAATGACCTTTAGCTAATTGCTCTTTAACTATAGTTTGAATAGCCTGGATCTTTTCTGAAGTAAGGGGCCATTGATCGATCCAGACAGGATTTTAATCTTTCCAGTTAATTTTATCAGCATATTGTTGAGTTTCAATGGCCCCTATAAAAAAGCCTGTTCATCTATCACATCAGGGGTAACTAGAGACATTTGTAAAGACTCCATAATATCACGTCCCCATAGGGAAAACGGCAAGGCAGGAATCACATAAGGCTGAAACAAACCTTTCTGTGACCCCAGTTGCCAAGACAACATTTGTGAGCTTTGAGCAACATTATTGGCCATGCCCAATCCAATCAGTGTGGAGGAAAAATTTAACACAGGCCAAGCCGCAGGCCAATCTTTGCCTGCAATACATGACCGGTCAGCTCCTGTGTCTAGCAACCCCATAATTGGATGTCCATTAATAATTAACTTTTTCAATGGTCTTTCTTTTGTAATATTTTGAGTCCAAGCAACCACATCTGTGGACCCAAAACCTTGTTCTCCTCTTTCTTCCTTCAAAATTGGGTTTGGTAATTTAATATAAGAAAGCACAAGAATTTGCGCAATACGTTGATTTTTATGAATTTGTATTGTTTTCTTTAAAGGCCTGATCATAACTTTAATTTTTCCATTAAAATCAGAGTCTACAATACCCGGAAGTACTTCAAAATTCTTTTTATAATTTGAACTACGGCCAATTATTAGCCCCACTGTTCCTTGGGGTAGCGGTCCCTTTAAACAAGTCTCAATAGGCGTAACTCCATCGATGGCTGAAAGAATAACATCAGCTACCGATGCAAGATCAAGTCCGGCACTTCCTGGAGTGCCTCTAGGTAATTCATGTATGGTCACAGTAGAGTTAGGCGCCTCAGTCTGTGTGATGTTTTTGAGCGCCGAGTCAGACCCTCTTTCGTTTACGGGGCTGAGGGCTCGCCCCTCTGAGAGGAGAGTTTTTTTTTGTTTTGTTTTTGATTCTTTTCTATTTGTTTTAATTTATGTCCATCCTTATGTCACTTACTGTTCCTGGAGGAGGGGTGTGCAGCCTCTTTGGTTTAGAGCATTTACATTGTTTTTTCTTGCTAGAATAATTTGGAGCCATAAGAGTATTCTGTGGCACGGGGTTTTGTTTTGGTTCTGTTGTCCTACAAAGATCAGCAAATGCTTCTTCAAAGTCACTATTATCCTCATCACCCATAACTTCTGCATATTCAGGATCTCCAGGGTGACAATCTACAAGTTCTCCTTCTGCAATAGGTGCAGTAGGGAACACAGCACCCGAATATGTTTTAGATTTATTGGCAAAAGGAACAGTTTCCTGATCACTACTTTTTTCTGAGATTTCTCCTTTCCATAGATCTGCTTCTGTAGTATCAACTAATAAATTTCTAATTTGTACCCATAGAGGAAAAGCCTGAACGGGCACCTGTGTAGGGCCGTTTTGAATATAAAATTTTTGAATTTCTTTTCCTACACGTATCCAATTTGTCAAAGACAAACTGCCCTCTTCAGGAAACCAGGGGCAGATTCTTAAAATAAACTCATAAAATTCACTGAGGGACCTGTTACTTATTGTCATCCCTCGGCTTTTTAACATGTGACTTAAAACAGAAAGGAAAAGTCCTCTATCTCTAGAGTGAGAATGTCCCATTTTTATAGATTACTCGCCTTCTATAACTGGTTATCCTTTACCAGCGAGCCCGCGGCGCCCTGACGAGATTCCCTATCCTTCGATAAAAAATGAAATAAAAAAGTGAAGAGATAGCTTACCTAGAGCTCATTCTTCGTGAACACGTCTTCTTCTTAAGGAAAAACCTAGAGAGTTGATCGCTTAGAAAGCGAAACTAAAAACACTCAGCGATGCTCGCCTGACCGTACTCCTCGCGGAGTATTAGAAAGCCTTGGTATAGGGGTGACCGTATAAGCCCCGGTCTCGGACTCGCAAGGGAGACCCCACTAAACCGTAACGGCTTTCGCGGAACTGCAGGAACGAGCCCACACAGGCTCCGCGGCTCAAGAGAGCCTTGGAACACGAACGCAAACACTCACACAAACATACACGCAGGCACACAAAGCAGAGAAGGCCAAATCTTCCAGCTTCACGGAGCCCCACTGTTTGGGACTCGAGCCCCACGTTTGGGCGCCAGCTGCCGCGGACCAGCCCAGCAGTGGCGGGAGATCGAGACAATCTCAGGGTTGAATGAGAATGAGCAAAAGGTGATCGAAGGAATTAGGGCGAGGGACAAGAAAGAATGACACACAGACACACTCAAGGGAGAGTGAAAATCTGAGTGCGCTTTATTGTAAGCAATCTTCTCTTTTTATACATTTTTACAGTAATTGCTTCATTGTGTTTTGCACAGAATATGGTTAATCATTTATCAAGGCATACGTGCACATTGTATCACATATCATTACATCTCGCTTATTATTTATCAAGAAATCAAGTACAAATCAAGAACATTTCATACTCTAATCTCCATAATGGAGGCTCATTCTAGAACATCTGAATTATGATTATATTTTTATTATTACTTCATTATTATGTTTTTCATATACTATTATCTATTCTCATACTTTTGTTTGGCTATATTATTTACTAAGTAATAGAATCTGTTTCCATAGTTGCATTCCTTTACTATGAGCCTAGTTACTGGTAATGAGTAACAACATATTTTGGTGGTGCCTCAACAACGCCCAGGCCCAATTGTTCCAGTAATTTTTCATGGATGAAAAGGTGGGAACCAAAATCCCCTCGGGGACTGCGCCTGTCTTAGGTTGTCAGAACTCGATTTCTGATCTTACCCGTCATTGACTGTCCAGTCCAGCGAACAGGGGCAGGGGCTGATTATGCCAAGATAGCACAGCCACCCGATATTAATGCGAAATTGTGGCAATTGTAACATTGCTCTCAGGAGCCGCCACACCTTCTTCTTCATCATCTTCTGCTTCTTCTGAATTTTCTCCTTTTCAATTTCTGCTTTTGTGCTTCTTCTTCAGCTTATTCTTCTGTATTTTCTGCCTTTTCGTCTTATTCTTCTGTTTCAACTTCTTGTTCTTCTTTTTCTTTCAGTTCTCCCTTGTTATTCTTGTACTTCTACATCTCCTTCTTATTCTTATACATCTTCTTCCTCTTCACCTTCTTCTGTTTCTTCTGCATTTTCTCCTTTTTCAATTACTTCTTCTGCTGCTTCTTTTGGTTTTACTTCAGCTTCTTCTTCTGTTATATCTGCTCTTTTGGCTTCTCTTCTGTTATTCTGCTTTTTCGGCTTATTCTTTGGTTTTATCTATTTTTTCAGCTCATTCTTCTGTTATTTATACTTGTTCGGCTTTTTCTTCTCCCATTTCTGCTTTTTCGGCTTATTCTTTAATTTCTGCTTTCTCGGCTTATTTCTCCGTTATTTCAGGTTTTTCGGCTTATTCTTCGGTTATTTCTGCTTTTCGGCTTATACTTCTGTTATTTCTACTTTTTCTGCTTATTCTGTTATTTCTTTCTTTTCGTCTTATTCTTCTGTTTCTACTTCCTGTTCTTCTTGTTTTCCTAGTTCTTCCTGTTCTTCTAGTACTTCTTGTTCTTCTTATAGTTCTACATCTCCTTCTTTTTCTTCTTCTTCTTATTCATCTTCTTCAGTTTATTAAGCATTTTCTGCTTTTTCTATTTCTTCTTCTTCTCCTTCTTCTGTTTCTTCTTCTGTCATTTCTGCTTTTTCGTCTTATTCCACCATTATTTCAGGTTTTTAGGCTTATTCGGTTATTTTTGCCTTTTCGTCTTAGTCTTCTGTTACTTCTACTTTTAGACTTATTCTTCTGTTTGTTCTTCTAGTTCTTCTTGTTCTTCTGGTAGTTCTACCTCTCCTTCTTCTTCATCATCTTCTGCTTCTTCTGAATTTTCTCCTTTTCAATTTCTGCTTTTGTGCTTCTTCTTCAGCTCATTCTTCTGTATTTTCTGCTTTTTCGTCTTATTCTTCTGTTTCAACTTCTTGTTCTTCTTTTTCTTTTAGTTCTCCCTTGTTATTTTGAACTTCTACATCTCCTTCTTATTCTTATACATCTTCTTCCTCTTCACCTTCTTCTGTTTCTTCTGCATTTTCTCCTTTTTCAATTACTTCTTCTTCTGCTGCTTCTTTTGGTTTTACGTCAGCTTCTTCTTCTGATATATCTGCTCTTTTGGCTTCTTCTTCTGTTATTCTGCTTTCTCGGCTTATTCTTCTGTTTTATCTGTTTTTTGAGCTCATTCTTCTGTTATTTATGCTTGTTCGGCTTTTTCTTCTCTTATGTCTGCTTTTTTCGCTTGTTCCTCCTTTATTTCAGGTTTTTCGGCTTATTCTTCGTTTATTTCTGCTTTTCGGTTTATACTTCTGTTATTTCTACTTTTTCTGCTTATTCTGTTATTTCTTTCTTTTCGTCTTATTCTTCTGTTTCTACTTCTTGTTCTTCTTGTTTTCCTAGTTCTTCTTGTTCTTCTAGTACTTCTTGTTCTTCTTATAGTTCTACATCTCCTTCTTTTTCTTCTTCTTCTTATTCATCTTCTGCAGTTTATTAAGCATTTTCTGCTTTTTCTTTTTCTTCTTCTTCTCCTTCTTCTGCTTCTTCTTCTGCTTCTTCTTCTGCCATTTCTGCTTTTTAGTCTTATTGCACCATTATTTCAGGTTTTTAGGCTTATTCGGTTATTTTTGCCTTTTCGTCTTAGTCTTCTGTTACTTCTACTTTTAGGCTTATTCTTCTGTTTGTTCTTCTAGTTCTTCTTGTTCTTCTGGTAGTTCTACCTCTCCTTCTTCTTCATCATCTTCTGCTTCTTCTGAATTTTCTGCTTTTCAATTTCTGCTTCTTCTGCTTTTTCACAGCTTATTCTTCTGTATTTTCTGCTTTTTCGACTTATTCTTCTGTTTCAACTTCTTCTTCTTCTTGTGCTTTTTGTTCCCCCTTGTTCTTCTTGTACTTCTACATCTCCTTCTTATTCTTATACATCTTCTTCCTCTTCACCTTCTTCTGTTTCTTCTGCATTTTTCTCCTTTTTCAATTACTTCTTCTTCTGCTGCTTCTTTTGGTTTTACTTCAGCTTCTTCTTCTGTTATATGTGCTCTTTTGGCTTCTTCTTCTGTCATTCTGCTTTTTCGGCTTATTCTTCTGTTTTATCTGTTTTTTCAGCTCATTCTTCTGTTATTTATGCTTGTTCGGCTTTTTCTTCTCTTATTTCTGCTTTTTCTGCTTCTTCTGTTTTGTCTGCTTTTTCGGCTTGTTTCTCCGTTATTTCAGGTTTTTCGGCTTATTCTTCGGTTATTTCTGCTTTTCGGCTTATACTTCTGTTATTTCTACTTTTTCTGCTTATTCTGTTATTTCTTTCTTTTCGTCTTATTCTTCTGTTTCTACTTCTTGTTCTTCTTGTTTTCCTAGTTCTTCTTGTTCTTCTAGTACTTCTTGTTCTTCTTATAGTTCTACATCTCCTTCTTATTCTTCTTCTTCTTATTCATCTTCTGCAGTTTATTAAGCATTTTCTGCTTTTTCTATTTCTTCTTCTTCTCCTTCTTCTGCTTCTTCTGCTTCTTCTTCTGTCATTTCTGCTTTTTCGTCTTATTCCACCATTATTTCAGGTTTTTAGGCTTATTCGTTTATTTTTGCCTTTTCGTCTTAGTCTTCTGTTACTTCTACTTTTAGGCTTATTCTTCTGTTTGTTCTTCTAGTTCTTCTTGTTCTTCTGGTAGTTCTACCTCTCTTCTTCTTCATCATCTTCTGCTTCTTATGAATTTTCTGCTTTTCAATTTCTGCTTCTTCTGCTTCTTCCTCAGTTCATTCTTCTGTATTTTCTGCTTTTTCGTCTTATTCTTCTGTTTCAACTTCTTGTTCTTCTTGTTCTTTTAGTTCACCCTTGTTCTTCTTGTACTTCTACATCTCCTTCTTCTTCTTCTTCTTATACTTCTCCTTCCTCTTCACCTTCAACTGTTTCTTCTGCATTTTCTCCTTTTTCAATTATTTCTTCTTCTGCTTCTTTTGGTTTTACTTCAGCTTCTTCTTCTGTTATATCTGCTCTTTTGGCTTCTTCTTCTGCAATTCTGCTTTTTCGGCTTATTCTTCTGTTTTATCTGTTTTTTCAGCTCATTCTTCTGTTATTTATACTTGTTCGGCTTTTTCGTCTCTTATTTCTGCTTTTACAGCTTCTTCTGTTATTTCTTCTTTTTCGGCTTGTTCCTCCGTTATTTCAGGTTTTTCGGCTTATTCTTCGGTTATTCCTGCTTTTTGGCTTATACTTCTGTTATTTCTACTTTTTCTGCTTATTCTGTTATTTCTTTCTTTTCGTCTTATTCTTCTGTTTCTACTTCTTGTTCTTCGTGTTTTCCTAGTATTTCTTTTTCTTCCAGTACTTCTTGTTCTTCTTACAGTTCTACATCTCCTTCTTTTTCTTCCTCTTCTTATTCATCTTCTTCAGTTTATTAAGCATTTTCTGCTTTTTCTATTTCTTCTTCTTCTCCTTCTTCTGCTTCTTCTTCTGTCATTTCTGCTTTTTCGTCTTATTCCACCATTTTTTCAGGTTTTTAGGCTTATTCGGCTATTTTTGCCTTTTCGTCTTAGTCTTTTGTTACTTCTACTTTTAGGCTTATTCTTCTGTTTGTTCTTCTAATTCTTCTTGTTCTTCTGGTAGTTCTACCTCTCCTTCTTCTTCATCATCTTCTGCTTCTTCTGAATTTTCTGCTTTTCAATTTCTGCTTCTTCTGCTTCTTCTTCAGTTTATTCTTCTGTATTTTCTGCTTTTTCCTCTTATTCTTCTGTTTCAACTTCTTCTTCTTCTTGTTCTTTTAGTTCACCCTTGTTCTTCTTGAACTTCTACATCTCCTTCTTCTTCTTCTTCTTATACTTCTCCTTCCTCTTCACCTTCGACTGTTTCTTCTTCATTTTCTCCTTTTTCAATTGCTTCTTCTTCTGCTTCTTTTGGTTTTACTTCAGCTTCTTCTTCTGTTATATCTGCTCTTTTGGCTTCTTCTTCTGCAATTCTGCTTTTTCGGCTTATTCTTCTGTTTTATCTGTTTTTTCAGCTCATTCTTCTGTTATTTATACTTGTTCGGCTTTTTCTTCTCTTATTTCTGCTTTTACAGCTTCTTCTGTTATTTCTACTTTTTCGGCTTGTTCCTCCGTTATTTCAGGTTTTTCAGCTTATTCTTCGGTTATTTCTGCTTTTTGGCTTATACTTCTGTTATTTCTACTTTTTCTGCTTATTCTGTTATTTCTTTCTTTTCGTCTTATTCTTCTGTTTCTACTTCTTCTTCTTCGTGTTTTCCTAGTATTTCTTGTTCTTCCAGTACTTCTTGTTCTTCTTACAGTTCTACATCTCCTTCTTTTTCTTCTTCTTCTTATTCATCTTCTTCAGTTTATTAAGCATTTTCTGCTTTTTCTATTTCTTCTTCTTCTCCTTCTTCTGCTTCTTCTGCTTCTTCTTCTGTCATTTCTGCTTTTTCGTCTTATTCCACCATTATTTCAGGTTTTTAGGCTTATTCGGTTATTTTTGCCTTTTCGTCTTAGTCTTCTGTTACTTCTACTTTTAGGCTTATTCTTCTGTTTGTTCTTCTAGTTCTTCTTGTTCTTCTGGTAGTTCTACCTCTCCTTCTTCTTCATCATCTTCTGCTTCTTCTGAATTTTCTGCTTTTCAATTTCTGCTTCTTCTGCTTCTTCTTCAGCTTATTCTTCTGTATTTTCTGCTTTTTCGACTTATTCTTCTGTTTCAACTTCTTCTTCTTCTTGTGCTTTTAGGTCCCCCTTGTTCTTCTTGTACTTCTACATCTCCTTCTTATTCTTATACATCTTCTTCCTCTTCACCTTCTTCTGTTTCTTCTGCATTTTCTCCTTTTTCAATTACTTCTTCTTCTGCTGCTTCTTTTGGTTTTACTTCAGGGTCTTCTTCTGTTATATCTACTCTTTTGGCTTCTTCTTCTGTTATTCTGCTTTTTCGGCTTATTCTTCTGTTTTATCTGTTTTTTCAGCTCATTCTTCTGTTATTTATGCTTGTTCGGCTTTTTCTTCTCTTATTTCTGCTTTTTCGGCTTCTTCTGTTATGTCTGCTTTTTCGGCTTGTTCCTCCGTTATTTCAGGTTTTTCGGCTTATTCTTCGGTTATTTCTGCTTTTCGGTTTATACTTCTGTTATTTCTACTTTTTCTGCTTATTCTGTTATTTCTTTCTTTTCGTCTTATTCTTCTGTTTCTACACTTGTTCTTCTTGTTTTCCTAGTTCTTCTTGTTCTTCTAGTACTTCTTGTTCTTCTTATAGTTCTACATCTCCTTCTTTTTCTTCTTCTTCTTATTCATCTTCTTCAGTTTATTAAGCATTTTCTGCTTTTTCTATTTCTTCTTCTTCTCCTTCTTCTGCTTCTTCTGCTTCTTCTTCTGTCATTTCTGCTTTTTCGTCTTATTCCCCCATTATTTCAGGTTTTTAGGCTTATTCGGCTATTTTTGCCTTTTCGTCTTAGTCTTCTGTTACTTCTACTTTTAGGATTATTCTTCTGTTTGTTCTTCTAGTTCTTCTTGTTCTTCTGGTAGTTCTACCTCTCCTTCTTCTTCATCATCTTCTGCTTCTTCTCAATTTTCTGCGTTTCAATTTCTGCTTCTTCTGCTTTTTCTCAGCTTATTCTTCTGTCTTTTCTGCTTTTTCGACTTATTCTTCTGTTTCAACTTCTTGTTCTTCTTGTTCTTTTAGGTCCCCCTTGTTCTTCTTGTACTTCTACATCTCCTTCTTATTCTTATACATCTTCTTCCTCTTCACCTTCTTCTGTTTCTTCTGCATTTTCTCCTTTTTCAATTACTTCTTCTGCTGCTTCTTTTGGTTTTACTTCAGCTTCTTCTTCTGTTATATCTGCTCTTTTGGCTTCTCTTCTGTTATTCTGCTTTTTCGGCTTATTCTTTGGTTTTATCTATTTTTTCAGCTCATTCTTCTGTTATTTATACTTGTTCGGCTTTTTCTTCTCCCATTTCTGCTTTTTCGGCTTATTCTTTAATTTCTGCTTTCTCGGCTTATTTCTCCGTTATTTCAGGTTTTTCGGCTTATTCTTCGGTTATTTCTGCTTTTCGGCTTATACTTCTGTTATTTCTACTTTTTCTGCTTATTCTGTTATTTCTTTCTTTTCGTCTTATTCTTCTGTTTCTACTTCCTGTTCTTCTTGTTTTCCTAGTTCTTCCTGTTCTTCTAGTACTTCTTGTTCTTCTTATAGTTCTACATCTCCTTCTTTTTCTTCTTCTTCTTATTCATCTTCTTCAGTTTATTAAGCATTTTCTGCTTTTTCTATTTCTTCTTCTTCTCCTTCTTCTGTTTCTTCTTCTGTCATTTCTGCTTTTTCGTCTTATTCCACCATTATTTCAGGTTTTTAGGCTTATTCGGTTATTTTTGCCTTTTCGTCTTAGTCTTCTGTTACTTCTACTTTTAGACTTATTCTTCTGTTTGTTCTTCTAGTTCTTCTTGTTCTTCTGGTAGTTCTACCTCTCCTTCTTCTTCATCATCTTCTGCTTCTTCTGAATTTTCTCCTTTTCAATTTCTGCTTTTGTGCTTCTTCTTCAGCTCATTCTTCTGTATTTTCTGCTTTTTCGTCTTATTCTTCTGTTTCAACTTCTTGTTCTTCTTTTTCTTTTAGTTCTCCCTTGTTATTTTGAACTTCTACATCTCCTTCTTATTCTTATACATCTTCTTCCTCTTCACCTTCTTCTGTTTCTTCTGCATTTTCTCCTTTTTCAATTACTTCTTCTTCTGCTGCTTCTTTTGGTTTTACGTCAGCTTCTTCTTCTGTTATATCTGCTCTTTTGGCTTCTTCTTCTGTTATTCTGCTTTCTCGGCTTATTCTTCTGTTTTATCTGTTTTTTGAGCTCATTCTTCTGTTATTTATGCTTGTTCGGCTTTTTCTTCTCTTATGTCTGCTTTTTTCGCTTGTTCCTCCTTTATTTCAGGTTTTTCGGCTTATTCTTCGTTTATTTCTGCTTTTCGGTTTATACTTCTGTTATTTCTACTTTTTCTGCTTATTCTGTTATTTCTTTCTTTTCGTCTTATTCTTCTGTTTCTACTTCTTGTTCTTCTTGTTTTCCTAGTTCTTCTTGTTCTTCTAGTACTTCTTGTTCTTCTTATAGTTCTACATCTCCTTCTTTTTCTTCTTCTTCTTATTCATCTTCTGCAGTTTATTAAGCATTTTCTGCTTTTTCTTTTTCTTCTTCTTCTCCTTCTTCTGCTTCTTCTTCTGCTTCTTCTTCTGCCATTTCTGCTTTTTAGTCTTATTGCACCATTATTTCAGGTTTTTAGGCTTATTCGGTTATTTTTGCTTTTCGTCTTAGTCTTCTGTTACTTCTACTTTTAGGCTTATTCTTCTGTTTGTTCTTCTAGTTCTTCTTGTTCTTCTGGTAGTTCTACCTCTCCTTCTTCTTCATCATCTTCTGCTTCTTCTGAATTTTCTGCTTTTCAATTTCTGCTTCTTCTGCTTTTTCTCAGCTTATTCTTCTGTATTTTCTGCTTTTTCGACTTATTCTTCTGTTTCAACTTCTTCTTCTTCTTGTGCTTTTTGTTCCCCCTTGTTCTTCTTGTACTTCTACATCTCCTTCTCATTCTTATACATCTTCTTCCTCTTCACCTTCTTCTGTTTCTTCTGCATTTTTCTCCTTTTTCAATTACTTCTTCTTCTGCTGCTTCTTTTGGTTTTACTTCAGCTTCTTCTTCTGTTATATGTGCTCTTTTGGCTTCTTCTTCTGTCATTCTGCTTTTTCGGCTTATTCTTCTGTTTTATCTGTTTTTTCAGCTCATTCTTCTGTTATTTATGCTTGTTCGGCTTTTTC
Source organism: Talpa europaea (assembly GCF_964194135.1). NCBI lineage: Eukaryota > Metazoa > Chordata > Mammalia > Eulipotyphla > Talpidae > Talpa > Talpa europaea. Next base: position 7,785 of record NW_028168033.1, on the reverse strand, counting down.
TTCTCTTATTTCTGCTTTTTCTGCTTCTTCTGTTTTGTCTGCTTTTTCGGCTTGTTTCTCCGTTATTTCAGGTTTTTCGGCTTATTCTTCGGTTATTTCTGCTTTTCGGCTTATACTTCTGTTATTTCTACTTTTTCTGCTTATTCTGTTATTTCTTTCTTTTCGTCTTATTCTTCTGTTTCTACTTCTTGTTCTTCTTGTTTTCCTAGTTCTTCTTGTTCTTCTAGTACTTCTTGTTCTTCTTATAGTTCTACATCTCCTTCTTATTCTTCTTCTTCTTATTCATCTTCTGCAGTTTATTAAGCATTTTCTGCTTTTTCTATTTCTTCTTCTTCTCCTTCTTCTGCTTCTTCTGCTTCTTCTTCTGTCATTTCTGCTTTTTCGTCTTATTCCACCATTATTTCAGGTTTTTAGGCTTATTCGTTTATTTTTGCCTTTTCGTCTTAGTCTTCTGTTACTTCTACTTTTAGGCTTATTCTTCTGTTTGTTCTTCTAGTTCTTCTTGTTCTTCTGGTAGTTCTACCTCTCTTCTTCTTCATCATCTTCTGCTTCTTATGAATTTTCTGCTTTTCAATTTCTGCTTCTTCTGCTTCTTCCTCAGTTCATTCTTCTGTATTTTCTGCTTTTTCGTCTTATTCTTCTGTTTCAACTTCTTGTTCTTCTTGTTCTTTTAGTTCACCCTTGTTCTTCTTGTACTTCTACATCTCCTTCTTCTTCTTCTTCTTATACTTCTCCTTCCTCTTCACCTTCAACTGTTTCTTCTGCATTTTCTCCTTTTTCAATTATTTCTTCTTCTGCTTCTTTTGGTTTTACTTCAGCTTCTTCTTCTGTTATATCTGCTCTTTTGGCTTCTTCTTCTGCAATTCTGCTTTTTCGGCTTATTCTTCTGTTTTATCTGTTTTTTCAGCTCATTCTTCTGTTATTTATACTTGTTCGGCTTTTTCGTCTCTTATTTCTGCTTTTACAGCTTCTTCTGTTATTTCTTCTTTTTCGGCTTGTTCCTCCGTTATTTCAGGTTTTTCGGCTTATTCTTCGGTTATTCCTGCTTTTTGGCTTATACTTCTGTTATTTCTACTTTTTCTGCTTATTCTGTTATTTCTTTCTTTTCGTCTTATTCTTCTGTTTCTACTTCTTGTTCTTCGTGTTTTCCTAGTATTTCTTTTTCTTCCAGTACTTCTTGTTCTTCTTACAGTTCTACATCTCCTTCTTTTTCTTCCTCTTCTTATTCATCTTCTTCAGTTTATTAAGCATTTTCTGCTTTTTCTATTTCTTCTTCTTCTCCTTCTTCTGCTTCTTCTTCTGTCATTTCTGCTTTTTCGTCTTATTCCACCATTTTTTCAGGTTTTTAGGCTTATTCGGCTATTTTTGCCTTTTCGTCTTAGTCTTTTGTTACTTCTACTTTTAGGCTTATTCTTCTGTTTGTTCTTCTAATTCTTCTTGTTCTTCTGGTAGTTCTACCTCTCCTTCTTCTTCATCATCTTCTGCTTCTTCTGAATTTTCTGCTTTTCAATTTCTGCTTCTTCTGCTTCTTCTTCAGTTTATTCTTCTGTATTTTCTGCTTTTTCCTCTTATTCTTCTGTTTCAACTTCTTCTTCTTCTTGTTCTTTTAGTTCACCCTTGTTCTTCTTGAACTTCTACATCTCCTTCTTCTTCTTCTTCTTATACTTCTCCTTCCTCTTCACCTTCGACTGTTTCTTCTTCATTTTCTCCTTTTTCAATTGCTTCTTCTTCTGCTTCTTTTGGTTTTACTTCAGCTTCTTCTTCTGTTATATCTGCTCTTTTGGCTTCTTCTTCTGCAATTCTGCTTTTTCGGCTTATTCTTCTGTTTTATCTGTTTTTTCAGCTCATTCTTCTGTTATTTATACTTGTTCGGCTTTTTCTTCTCTTATTTCTGCTTTTACAGCTTCTTCTGTTATTTCTACTTTTTCGGCTTGTTCCTCCGTTATTTCAGGTTTTTCAGCTTATTCTTCGGTTATTTCTGCTTTTTGGCTTATACTTCTGTTATTTCTACTTTTTCTGCTTATTCTGTTATTTCTTTCTTTTCGTCTTATTCTTCTGTTTCTACTTCTTCTTCTTCGTGTTTTCCTAGTATTTCTTGTTCTTCCAGTACTTCTTGTTCTTCTTACAGTTCTACATCTCCTTCTTTTTCTTCTTCTTCTTATTCATCTTCTTCAGTTTATTAAGCATTTTCTGCTTTTCTATTTCTTCTTCTTCTCCTTCTTCTGCTTCTTCTGCTTCTTCTTCTGTCATTTCTGCTTTTTCGTCTTATTCCACCATTATTTCAGGTTTTTAGGCTTATTCGGTTATTTTTGCCTTTTCGTCTTAGTCTTCTGTTACTTCTACTTTTAGGCTTATTCTTCTGTTTGTTCTTCTAGTTCTTCTTGTTCTTCTGGTAGTTCTACCTCTCCTTCTTCTTCATCATCTTCTGCTTCTTCTGAATTTTCTGCTTTTCAATTTCTGCTTCTTCTGCTTCTTCTTCAGCTTATTCTTCTGTATTTTCTGCTTTTTCGACTTATTCTTCTGTTTCAACTTCTTCTTCTTCTTGTGCTTTTAGGTCCCCCTTGTTCTTCTTGTACTTCTACATCTCCTTCTTATTCTTATACATCTTCTTCCTCTTCACCTTCTTCTGTTTCTTCTGCATTTTCTCCTTTTTCAATTACTTCTTCTTCTGCTGCTTCTTTTGGTTTTACTTCAGGGTCTTCTTCTGTTATATCTACTCTTTTGGCTTCTTCTTCTGTTATTCTGCTTTTTCGGCTTATTCTTCTGTTTTATCTGTTTTTTCAGCTCATTCTTCTGTTATTTATGCTTGTTCGGCTTTTTCTTCTCTTATTTCTGCTTTTTCGGCTTCTTCTGTTATGTCTGCTTTTTCGGCTTGTTCCTCCGTTATTTCAGGTTTTCGGCTTATTCTTCGGTTATTTCTGCTTTTCGGTTTATACTTCTGTTATTTCTACTTTTTCTGCTTATTCTGTTATTTCTTTCTTTTCGTCTTATTCTTCTGTTTCTACACTTGTTCTTCTTGTTTTCCTAGTTCTTCTTGTTCTTCTAGTACTTCTTGTTCTTCTTATAGTTCTACATCTCCTTCTTTTTCTTCTTCTTCTTATTCATCTTCTTCAGTTTATTAAGCATTTTCTGCTTTTTCTATTTCTTCTTCTTCTCCTTCTTCTGCTTCTTCTGCTTCTTCTTCTGTCATTTCTGCTTTTTCGTCTTATTCCCCCATTATTTCAGGTTTTTAGGCTTATTCGGCTATTTTTGCCTTTTCGTCTTAGTCTTCTGTTACTTCTACTTTTAGGATTATTCTTCTGTTTGTTCTTCTAGTTCTTCTTGTTCTTCTGGTAGTTCTACCTCTCCTTCTTCTTCATCATCTTCTGCTTCTTCTCAATTTTCTGCGTTTCAATTTCTGCTTCTTCTGCTTTTTCTCAGCTTATTCTTCTGTCTTTTCTGCTTTTTCGACTTATTCTTCTGTTTCAACTTCTTGTTCTTCTTGTTCTTTTAGGTCCCCCTTGTTCTTCTTGTACTTCTACATCTCCTTCTTATTCTTATACATCTTCTTCCTCTTCACCTTCTTCTGTTTCTTCTGCATTTTCTCCTTTTTCAATTACTTCTTCTGCTGCTTCTTTTGGTTTTACTTCAGCTTCTTCTTCTGTTATATCTGCTCTTTTGGCTTCTCTTCTGTTATTCTGCTTTTTCGGCTTATTCTTTGGTTTTATCTATTTTTTCAGCTCATTCTTCTGTTATTTATACTTGTTCGGCTTTTTCTTCTCCCATTTCTGCTTTTTCGGCTTATTCTTTAATTTCTGCTTTCTCGGCTTATTTCTCCGTTATTTCAGGTTTTTCGGCTTATTCTTCGGTTATTTCTGCTTTTCGGCTTATACTTCTGTTATTTCTACTTTTTCTGCTTATTCTGTTATTTCTTTCTTTTCGTCTTATTCTTCTGTTTCTACTTCCTGTTCTTCTTGTTTTCCTAGTTCTTCCTGTTCTTCTAGTACTTCTTGTTCTTCTTATAGTTCTACATCTCCTTCTTTTTCTTCTTCTTCTTATTCATCTTCTTCAGTTTATTAAGCATTTTCTGCTTTTTCTATTTCTTCTTCTTCTCCTTCTTCTGTTTCTTCTTCTGTCATTTCTGCTTTTTCGTCTTATTCCACCATTATTTCAGGATTTTAGGCTTATTCGGTTATTTTTGCCTTTTCGTCTTAGTCTTCTGTTACTTCTACTTTTAGACTTATTCTTCTGTTTGTTCTTCTAGTTCTTCTTGTTCTTCTGGTAGTTCTACCTCTCCTTCTTCTTCATCATCTTCTGCTTCTTCTGAATTTTCTCCTTTTCAATTTCTGCTTTTGTGCTTCTTCTTCAGCTCATTCTTCTGTATTTTCTGCTTTTTCGTCTTATTCTTCTGTTTCAACTTCTTGTTCTTCTTTTTCTTTTAGTTCTCCTTGTTATTTTGAACTTCTACATCTCCTTCTTATTCTTATACATCTTCTTCCTCTTCACCTTCTTCTGTTTCTTCTGCATTTTCTCCTTTTTCAATTACTTCTTCTTCTGCTGCTTCTTTTGGTTTTACGTCAGCTTCTTCTTCTGTTATATCTGCTCTTTTGGCTTCTTCTTCTGTTATTCTGCTTTCTCGGCTTATTCTTCTGTTTTATCTGTTTTTTGAGCTCATTCTTCTGTTATTTATGCTTGTTCGGCTTTTTCTTCTCTTATGTCTGCTTTTTTCGCTTGTTCCTCCTTTATTTCAGGTTTTTCGGCTTATTCTTCGTTTATTTCTGCTTTTCGGTTTATACTTCTGTTATTTCTACTTTTTCTGCTTATTCTGTTATTTCTTTCTTTTCGTCTTATTCTTCTGTTTCTACTTCTTGTTCTTCTTGTTTTCCTAGTTCTTCTTGTTCTTCTAGTACTTCTTGTTCTTCTTATAGTTCTACATCTCCTTCTTTTTCTTCTTCTTCTTATTCATCTTCTGCAGTTTATTAAGCATTTTCTGCTTTTTCTTTTTCTTCTTCTTCTCCTTCTTCTGCTTCTTCTTCTGCTTCTTCTTCTGCCATTTCTGCTTTTTAGTCTTATTGCACCATTATTTCAGGTTTTTAGGCTTATTCGGTTATTTTTGCCTTTTCGTCTTAGTCTTCTGTTACTTCTACTTTTAGGCTTATTCTTCTGTTTGTTCTTCTAGTTCTTCTTGTTCTTCTGGTAGTTCTACCTCTCCTTCTTCTTCATCATCTTCTGCTTCTTCTGAATTTTCTGCTTTTCAATTTCTGCTTCTTCTGCTTTTTCTCAGCTTATTCTTCTGTATTTTCTGCTTTTTCGACTTATTCTTCTGTTTCAACTTCTTCTTCTTCTTGTGCTTTTTGTTCCCCCTTGTTCTTCTTGTACTTCTACATCTCCTTCTTATTCTTATACATCTTCTTCCTCTTCACCTTCTTCTGTTTCTTCTGCATTTTTCTCCTTTTTCAATTACTTCTTCTTCTGCTGCTTCTTTTGGTTTTACTTCAGCTTCTTCTTCTGTTATATGTGCTCTTTTGGCTTCTTCTTCTGTCATTCTGCTTTTTCGGCTTATTCTTCTGTTTTATCTGTTTTTTCAGCTCATTCTTCTGTTATTTATGCTTGTTCGGCTTTTTCTTCTCTTATTTCTGCTTTTTCTGCTTCTTCTGTTTTGTCTGCTTTTTCGGCTTGTTTCTCCGTTATTTCAGGTTTTTCGGCTTATTCTTCGGTTATTTCTGCTTTTCGGCTTATACTTCTGTTATTTCTACTTTTTCTGCTTATTCTGTTATTTCTTTCTTTTCGTCTTATTCTTCTGTTTCTACTTCTTGTTCTTCTTGTTTTCCTAGTTCTTCTTGTTCTTCTAGTACTTCTTGTTCTTCTTATAGTTCTACATCTCCTTCTTATTCTTCTTCTTCTTATTCATCTTCTGCAGTTTATTAAGCATTTTCTGCTTTTTCTATTTCTTCTTCTTCTCCTTCTTCTGCTTCTTCTGCTTCTTCTTCTGTCATTTCTGCTTTTTCGTCTTATTCCACCATTATTTCAGGTTTTTAGGCTTATTCGTTTATTTTGCCTTTTCGTCTTAGTCTTCTGTTACTTCTACTTTTAGGCTTATTCTTCTGTTTGTTCCTTCTTGTTCTTCTTGTTCTTCTGGTAGTTCTACCTCTCTTCTTTCATCATCTTCTGCTTCTTATGAATTTTCTGCTTTTCAATTTCTGCTTCTTCTGCTTCTTCCTCAGTTCATTCTTCTGTATTTTCTGCTTTTTCGTCTTATTCTTCTGTTTCAACTTCTTGTTCTTCTTGTTCTTTTAGTTCACCCTTGTTCATCTTGTACTTCTACATCTCCTTCTTCTTCTTCTTCTTATACTTCTCCTTCCTCTTCACCTTCGACTGTTTCTTCTGCATTTTCTCCTTTTTCAATTATTTCTTCTTCTGCTTCTTTTGGTTTTACTTCAGCTTCTTCTTCTGTTATATCTGCTCTTTTGGCTTCTTCTTCTGCAATTCTGCTTTTTCGGCTTATTCTTCTGTTTTATCTGTTTTTTCAGCTCATTCTTCTGTTATTTATACTTGTTCGGCTTTTTCGTCTCTTATTTCTGCTTTTACAGCTTCTTCTGTTATTTCTTCTTTTTCGGCTTGTTCCTCCGTTATTTCAGGTTTTTCGGCTTATTCTTCGGTTATTCCTGCTTTTTGGCTTATACTTCTGTTATTTCTACTTTTTCTGCTTATTCTGTTATTTCTTTCTTTTCGTCTTATTCTTCTGTTTCTACTTCTTGTTCTTCGTGTTTTCCTAGTATTTCTTTTTCTTCCAGTACTTTCTTGTTCTTCTTACAGTTCTACATCTCCTTCTTTTTCTTCCTCTTCTTATTCATCTTCTTCAGTTTATTAAGCATTTTCTGCTTTATTCTATTTCTTCTTCTTCTCCTTCTTCTGCTTCTTCTTTTGTCATTTCTGCTTTTTCGTCTTATTACACCATTTTTTCAGGTTTTTAGGCTTATTCGGCTATTTTTGCCTTTTCGTCTTAGTCTTTTGTTACTTCTACTTTTAGGCTTATTCTTCTGTTTGTTCTTCTAGTTCTTCTTGTTCTTCTGGTAGTTCTACCTCTCCTTCTTCTTCATCATCTTCTGCTTCTTCTGAATTTTCTGCTTTTCAATTTCTGCTTCTTCTGCTTCTTCTTCAGTTTATTCTTCTGTATTTTCTGCTTTTTCCTCTTATTCTTCTGTTTCAACTTCTTCTTCTTCTTGTTCTTTTAGTTCACCCTTGTTCTTCTTGAACTTCTACATCTCCTTCTTCTTCTTCTTCTTATACTTCTCCTTCCTCTTCACCTTCGACTGTTTCTTCTTCATTTTCTCCTTTTTCAATTGCTTCTTCTTCTGCTTCTTTTGGTTTTACTTCAGCTTCTTCTTCTGTTATATCTGCTCTTTTGGCTTCTTCTTCTGCAATTCTGCTTTTTCGGCTTATTCTTCTGTTTTATCTGTTTTTTCAGCTCATTCTTCTGTTATTTATACTTGTTCGGCTTTTTCTTCTCTTATTTCTGCTTTTACAGCTTCTTCTGTTATTTCTACTTTTTCGGCTTGTTCTCCGTTATTTCAGGTTTTTCAGCTTATTCTTCGGTTATTTCTGCTTTTTGGCTTATACTTCTGTTATTTCTACTTTTTCTGCTTATTCTGTTATTTCTTTCTTTTCGTCTTATTCTTCTGTTTCTACTTCTTCTTCTTCGTGTTTTCTAGTATTTCTTGTTCTTCCAGTACTTCTTGTTCTTCTTACAGTTCTACATCTCCTTCTTTTCTTCTTCTTCTTATCATCTTCTTCAGTCTTATTAAG